>NW_020956209.1:155259-156602 GCF_003031625.1 Empidonax traillii
AAAAAAAAAAAAAAAAAAAAAAAAAAAAAAAAAAAAAAAAAAAAAAAGAGGAAGGAAATAAAATGGAAGAGGTGAAGATATTTTTTAAAAATGAAATTTAGAAGGGACCTTTCAGCAGCTTTATAAACAAATAACTCCAGCGCTGTGACTGAAGACCACCTCTGATTCAGCCTGGAACGTCCGCAGATGCAATACAGCATCCTGCCTTCCTGCAAGCCTCAGGGACGCCAGCAAAACAGATAGGTGTCCAGATGTGCCAGACCTAACATGCACATCTGCTGGAAGACATCCCACACCAACTGCAGTGCTGACACTAACCTAGACACAGACTCTGGGGGTTTACAAACCCCCAGACCTCTCTGTGGGTATGCAGCATGCAGGTAACACACTCTACAACAGCACAAGCAGAAATGTGTGGAGTGTTGGGACTTGTGGCTGAAGTAAACTTGTGGGAATGAAGATTGAAAAAATTAAGTTTTATTGGTAAGTTTTTCTTTATATAGATACAGAACAAGGACTCCGGTGTCCTAGACAGGCATGTTTAAAACCCATGGCACTTACACTCACTGTGATGTCTAGTTCAGCACCAAAGTAATCTCATTCTTTTTAAGTCAGTAATAAAAAGCAAATATCTAGATTTTTTCACTATGTGAGTACTTTTATTTTAAAATAAAGATTAAAATATCAATTAAAACAAGGATGGTGTTCCCTGAATGTTTTAATTGCACTGGGAAGTTAAGTTTCTGGCAAGGGAACATGAGGTCTCATCTACCTACACAGGAACCTTACTGGGTGCTGGACCAGATTAACAGAGGAGATTCAAGAGCACAAGGAAGCAAGAAAGAAGGTAGGAATGAAGCACTATAAACAGAAAAAATACATCACAGACAAATACTATTAGTGACAGCCTGGAAACTTTACTACTTTTTGAATCCTGATTACATTTATAAAACTGCTACCACACTGTAAGCCTGACTTGAAGGAGCATTTAACAACAGACTTTGTGCCACATTTCTCCCATTTACCATTAAATCTAAAAAGAACACAAGAGCCATGATACTGGTTCAGACCAATGATCCTTCTAGTGCTGTCCCCAACAACAGACATAACTGGACATAGAAGAGCAAGAACAGAACAAGCGTATGCAATTTTCCTGACATTTTCCCAGTTTCCTGCTATTTCAGTTCAGAGGGTTTCCTGAGCCTGATGGAGTTCATCTGTCTAGCAACCCTCAGTATAGCTCTCTCAAGTACTTGTCTATTCTCCTTCTGATGCCATGTAAATTTCTTTTTGTCCTTAGCAATTCTGAACATTTATTTTTGGGGTGAATTACTAAACACTGA
>NW_020956209.1:156865-204996 GCF_003031625.1 Empidonax traillii
CCAGTTTCCTGCTATTTCAGTTCAGAGGGTTTCCTGAGCCTGATGGAGTTCATCTGTCTAGCAACCCTCAGTATAGCTCTCTCAAGTACTTGTCTATTCTCCTTCTGATGCCATGTAAATTTCTTTTTGTCCTTAGCAATTCTGAACATTTATTTTTGGGGTGAATTACTAAACACTGAATAAATTTTCCTGAAATTATCTTAGATGCCGAGATCTCATTTCTGAAAGGTGAGGGTCAGCTCAGTGCCCATCAATTTCCATATACAGCTACAATCATTTTACTCAAGATTTCGCGGCTTACATTTATCTCTGCAGAATTTCATTTGTCATTTCATTGTCTAGTGACCTGTCTCATAAGGTCCTTGTGCAGTTCTTCACAGTCCACTCTCCTTGCTATTCACCTCAAGTGGAAGCCACCTAAAAAATTATCATGCCTGATAAACACAATTTTTCAGCCTAAGCTATTTGGAGAAAGTGGGGTGAGAATAACAGAAAATTCCCATCTGAAGAAATAATGAAAGGCAAAAGATGTCAGCATGTTTTTTAAGAGAATCTGCTGGTTTCTGATTTCAACAAGCTCAGAAGAGCTTTCTATTCTCCCAGTGTTGGAAGACATGGACAAATACAAAGAAAACTCTCCTGAGGTGGAGAAAGAAACCTGACAATGTAGTGTTCAGAAGTCCCAGCGTACCTAGGAAAGGTGATGGTATAAAACCCGAGACCTGAAAAAAACCAGGTAAATAATTTGCCATGACTTTTACAGGTTTTAGAATTAAAATACAGCTGTTGCAAAAACTGTCTTGATGAAGTCTCTGTTCCTGCATCCAATGGCCAGGAATGGTTTAAACTGTGAAAAGGAATGAGGACCTGGTATGTGCATCAGGTATGAAACTTGGTGCCTGTGATGGCCAGATTTCTGAGTGCAATCTCCCTGGCACAGGCACCCAACAGGATGCCTCTTTTGGGAAGCTCTATTAAAGGTTGAAGTGGGATACACACACATATAAAATTTTAAAGCAATAATATTATTCTAAAAGCAGAGCTCTCCAAACATAGCAAAAGATCACATTTTTCCTTGAATACTGAATACACATGAAAGTTAAACTGTAGAACAATGTTAAAATTATACTGGCAACTTGCTTGCCAGAATTTCTTTTTCAAATTACTTACAAAATTAATACAATGTTTAAACTACCCAGTGGAATCAACTTTATTGGTATCTGAAATGTAGATTGAAACTATTCAGCAAAGAAACATGCTAAGAGTTTAGGACAGGAAATATAGAATATTTTTAAGGTAAAAACACAAGGGAATATTATGCTTTTTAAAATTAATTTAAAAATTACCATTTATAAGGTGAACTCTGCCTCAAACAAGGATTAAACAGCTTTTCTCTTAGCATTCCTTGGGATCTTTATCATCAAAAAGTTACAATTTCATCGGTTTTATTTATGTATCATTAGCGAAGAACAAAACCAGAATGCAACAGCCTATTCCTCTGTTGTAATTTCTTTGAGTAATAAATCTGCTTTCTGCTTTTTATGTGTGAAACACACTACAAAAAGTGAGGGGATCCACAGATTAACGGTATTAGACTAACTGTCAAGGTTAATAAAGAATATGAAATACATGTAAGAAAAAATGTTGAGCTACGAATCATAACATGCAACTGGAATACTTACCCACTTCAGGAAAGAAGTGTAAGATGCTTTACAAACAAAGCTTTCTTTCAACCTTTGTGGTTCTGTACAAAGTTTCTAATGAGTAGTAATTACATATGTGCTTTAAGAAGCCTTTCTACACCTATTATAATTTTAGATTAAAGGTAGGGCATTACTTATTATTTTACATGAGCTTTTAAAGTAGTTTGTAAAATATATGCAGTCCATAAAAGTTTGTGGTCTAACAACAAACAACTGTACGGCTTCTGCAGAATTCAGTGCAAACAAGTAAAAATTTTCTAGTTATAATTAATACAAGTCACATGTAAAGTTTTTAAGGTTTACATAGAGCAATTAAAGTAATTTTCCTCTCAGTTAAAGGCTTTAGTTTAATGACTTTTTAAACTTTTATTCATTTTTTAAATAAATCAGATACATTTGAATCTGAAATTGTAACAACCTTCATTAAAGCCTAGGCTTCCCCCAAGCCAGCAAAAGCATTCAGGTAAGAAACAGCACCAGCAGCATTTTCAGCTGTGGACGCCACAGCATCCTGGAGAGCAGAAAAATACACTCAAATAGGATTGGTCACAGAAAGCATGGTTGCAAGTGAGTCATCCTGGCTATGGAAACCTAATGCTCAACTGGGATATGTACAGGACTAAGTTTTGGCATCCCCCAGTGCAGGGGACCCCCATGCAGGGTTAGGGTCAGTTGAAGCCCCACACTCTGTGAGAACCACTAAATTGCCTCTGAACTCACCCTGCCCTTGAGAGCAGTGCAGATGCCCTTGTGTGGCATAGAGCCATGTCTCCAGTGTCTCTGTGCGAGTGCCACTTCCAGATTTCACAACAGATTCACCATCAGCTGAATGTGCCTAGCAGCGACCTTCCTCACGTCACCCCCCTTACTGAGGGGGGTTAAGTATGCTGCTCTCTTCTTTAACTTTAACTATCACACAATAAGAAAACATCCCTATCTCTCAAGGTCAACCAAAATTTTCACTGGTAAATCCCAACATTTACATACCACAAGATGCATCTTATTTTCAATCTTTACAACAAAACAATACCTAAAAATATTTCTGCTTTTCATCATGTAGTAATGAATGAAATAGGTGTGAATTTCACCAGTAGGTGCAAGTAGTCTATTTTCTTCATTTGGACTCATCTGTGAGAATGGAATCTCATCCATTCTCTGTTAAGTCCAAATGATAGAGCATGAACGATCCTAAGACTGAGAAAACTAGAAGGCTGTATGACTGAAAATCTGTCAGTGTGAGATCCAATGGGATGTTTAAAGGCACCCTATCAGCTTAAGCATTTACATTTATTTGTTTGCCTGTTTATACTGCAATAACCCTTATGAATTACAGTAAACACTGAGCTGCACCTTTAGTCATAAATACCATGTGAAGCCTGACCCATGGTGACCAGAAATACCCTCAATTCACTAACTGAAAGTTAATTTTGAAGCAGAATCGATACTGTATTTACATAATAATGATGCCAGCTTTCCTTCACATTTCTGTGCTATATCCTCAAGCTGCTGCCTCTCAGGGGGTAATTCCAGGGAAGGTGCTGCCCAGCTCCCTTTGGGGCCATCCCTGCTCTGAGTGGGTCAAGGGAGGAGGTACTGGTTGGGACCTCTCTCTCTTCTCTACCCAACAGTCACTCCTTATGAAACTAAATCCCCAATAATTGTTGCCAAATTTTGGCAATTGGAATTGGAATATTACAGGGGAAGAGAAGGAAATTATTGTAAGAACATTTTTAAGACTCCCAGTTCCCTGGAAAATAATGCTAAAAAACATTTTTAAATACTGTTTTGTTCAACTGTGTCATACCTTTTGCTTGACAGATTACATGCTTTTCCTCTGATTTCTTCTAGACTGTGTGTTCATGAAAATGAACTCAGTAACTCATTATTTTTAACATAATAAAAACTGAAAACTTAAGGATTTGGAACCTAGATAAATAGGTTCTGCTTACACAACTACACAAAGATGCATTATGTGTTTTTTGTCAGCAAAAAATGCACGGAGTTTAGTCAAACAGCAGTATATAGTTTCAGTTCTGCATTCTCCAAACTGCATCTATCAAAGAAAATGAATTTTACATACAATTATGAAAAAGCAAAACACACAAGAGCACAGCACCATTGAAGTTAATTCATTAAATCAGTCTGTTCTCTAGCAGCAGCCACACTTCTTACAAGTTTGCTTATCTTAATAGTCTTGTAATATTTTCACCATCACAGCTCAAAATAGAACTTTATTGTTATATATTACTGACTTCAGTAATATATTAAGTGTGAAAAACATAACAGATAATGGTTGTTATCCATAGAACACGATTTTTACAACTGTTATTAAAAAGTAATGTTTCATTTATCAAATAATGTCATGGCTATTATAAATATTATTTCATAATAAAGAAGAAAGTGAAGAATGAACTACATCAACATTCTTGAACGTAATGTCTCCCTTTCCTTTGCAAACAGTATAACCTAAAAGACGAAGAAAATTTTATTCACACAACACCATGCAATTCCCTCCAATATTCAGATGATAAAGAGCTCAAGCTATTGAACTGAGAAATTAAAGTTCAGAAATTTCAGGAATTAGGCCAGTTGCCGAAAGTGGCAGTAGGTGTGACTCGCTATGGAAACAGCATGGGAAGGACAGAGAAACAACTTTATGTTGGAAAAGCTTTTAAAAGCACATGAAGTACCCAGCTGTGGCCTCCTTGATTTTAAGGACTTTACACACAATTTCCGTTCTTATAAATAAAAAGAGCTTTCTCCTAGCTCACTTCATTATAAGGGGAGCTGCAAAAATGCAGACCCACCTCAGAGGTTGGGAGTTCACCTCTGTGATTTTTCCAGGCAGTCCAGCAGAGGGGGGGCCCTGGGCAGACTGCAGCACTCACTGTCGGCGCTGCCCACACATCCAGGGCTTGCCCTGGGTATGGGCAGCAGCTGCCCTCAGGCTCCCCCAGGAATTTGCCCCTGCAGGTGTACAACCCAGGCAGCCACAGCTCACCATCCCACCATCTAACCTGGGCAAATCTTTCTTGGTCCAACCACTAAAGCCTTTTCTTTGGTAGCTTGACCCATATCACAGAATTCAATGGTAAACTCATATTTTACTTCCCATGGCCATGCAGTGGGATTAGCATTAAGAGTGTCCAGACGTCTGAGAAATCATTATCTTATGATGTTTGGTATATCAGATTAAACAGTCAAAGATAAAAAGAGTAAAAATGAGAGGAAAGAAAAAACCTCAAGCCTCTTAACTCAATTTAAACTCTTAATTTTGTATCAGTCTTCCTCTCTCTAAGTCTAGAGGGAAAAGTTATTTTGAGCAATAATATTTTTAGATTCTATAATTAAGTAATTGAGTGAAAGAAACAAAGAAAATAACCTAAAATTCTCAAAATACACAAGACGCAAGAGGCCCCAGTTTCCAGCTGACTTGTAGAAACTGTTCAAATGACCTTTGAAAAATTTACAATTCTTCTATCAGAGCGTATCCCTCACCTTACCCATAGTGACAGATTTTGCAGCACCCGGAGGACAGAGCCATAAACACACAAAAGAGTGACTTACTTCCTCCTTTTTCTCCCTATGCTTTTTATGATTCAGTTTACATGGGAAGATGCACCTAATGAAGAAAATTAGGAATGAAACACCAGGCCTGGAATAAATAACAAAACCATTAGGAACCAGTGACTTTGTTTCTATTTAAATTGGTTATAAACATTTTTATTGATACTATTCCAATTTCTACAATTCTGAAGACTGGTGAACCATTCAGAAAGAGTAGACCATACATTTTAAAAAGTTGTTGAAGGACACATATACTTACATTTTACCTTACACTGAAATCTATGGTAAAATAAGGTGTATGCAAGGTAGAACAAAGGTTTGGAAGAAATGTATCCAGACTACCCTTCAGAAGACATGCCAGCTACCTCCATGAGCTGCAGTCTTCAACTGGGGACATTTCCATACATATTGCCCTTCCGTCTCTTACTTTCTGATGCAGCTGGACTACCTGCTCCATGACTACTCTGTGATCCTACAACTACCCTCATTATGGTTCATGCTTACACAGCTTTTGGCAAAGAATGAACAGCTCTAATCTGGAAATTGTTTCATAGGGACTTTCCACACACCACTCTTTTTAAAGAACTTCTTACAGCACTGAATGACCATTTTCTCTTCTTATAACCACATTTTTATTTTAAAGACTATGGAAAGTGTGAGTTTTCAAACATAGCAACTGTCTGGTGCTACTGTTCATACTGCATTGTGCTAGACCATATGTAGCCATTACAGTGTTTTGATACTAAAAGTCAGTGGGAATTACTCTTTGTAATTCAAACACAACACTATGGTCCTAGGAGCCTAAAAGATAAAGAAAAGAGGGGGGAGGGGGGAGGGGAAGCCTGATGTTATATTTCAATAATTTAAGAAAACTCTGACCTTTGACTTTGTGATAGAAAAACTGCCTATTTAATTAAAGAACAGAGTATTTCCAGGGAACAACAACGACAAAAAGCTTTAATTCCAAGACGAACAACACAGACTAAAACCATCTCAGAACTAGTCATATCCATCCATCTTTTCGAAGGGCTTAGGTGACGGCGGGAGAAATGAGAAAGTTAGCTGAGGAAGAGTACACCTGTGGGTGCAGCCCTTCCCTGCCGCCGATGCTCAGCACTCTTCTCCCAAGATGCTGGAATGCGGGAGCGGAGATGGAAGAGGACAGGAGGGCATCCGTTCTTCCCTCCTGCCTTCCCCCGACCTGCTGGAGGCAGCCAGCCAGCGGACTCCCGGCAGGCAGGCGGCCGCCCCAGCAGGATACCGGGACACCGGGCGCTCGCGGTCGGTGGGAGCGCCGTCGGTGTCCCGGCATCAGCCGCCTTTCCCCGTCCGTCAGAGAAGGAGCTGCCCGCTCCTTGTCGGGGGCTCGGACACCTCCCCTGACACTTGCCATGCCCACAGCCGGGCATCCGCGGGAAACAGGGTGACGGCGGACGCGCTCGCACCGCAGCCAGGTGACCACAGATTTTTAACCTCTGACAGCAAACACACGCACTCAGCGCTGCCGGCGCGCCGCAGCGCCCGCCGGCCGGCACCGCAGGCTCCCGCGGCGCCGCTCCAGCCGCGATCTGCCGCCCCTTCCCCTCCCACGCCGGGGCTCCCGCGGCCTCGCCCCTCCCTCCCTCCCTCCCTGCCGGCCGCCAGCCCCGCTGCGCACCCGCGCACCCGCCCGCGGCGATGGGGCCGAGCCGGCGCCTCCCGCCGGCCCCGCCGCACCCACGTGTGCGGCACCGGCTCGGCTCGGCTCGGCTCGGCTCGGCTCGGCTCGGCTCGGCTCGGCACAGCTCAGCACATCACGCCTCGGCTCGGCGCGGCACTTACTCCGCGGGGCCTCCGGGGCGGCGTTGCGGGCCCGGCGGCTCCCCAGGAGCGGCGCCCGGCGGTAAGTTGCGAGGAGCGCGGAGCCGCGCTGGACGGGGAGGGGTTTCGGGGAGGCGGCGGCGAGGAAACTTCCCTGGAGCGGCTGGACCGACCGACTGCCTCCTCCTCCTCCTCCTCCTCCTCCTCCTCCCGCCGCCGCCGCTGCCGCCGCCGCCTCGCCCGGGGCAGCACCGCGCCTGCCCGGCCGCGCCGCCCGCTGCCGCCGCTCTCGGCGCACGGAGAGCGCCGCCGGCCTCCCCCCGTTCCCATCCCACTACCCTCCACTTTTTTTAAAAATTTACTTTATTTTTAAGAGTTAGGGTGTTTTTAACGAGGAAAGGATGGGCCCTGAGGAATCCCAGCTTCCTGCGGCGCTGCCGGGACGTCAGGGACGGCTGCAGGTTACACACCCCCAAGCCCGGCTGGCGGCTCCGTCACTGCCTTGGCAGCGCCGGGGCGCAGGGCAGGCAGTCGAGAGGGTACCGGCAGCATCCCCCGGCCGCAGGGGCTTGTCAGACACCGCTCTTCACCGCGCCGGGAAATCCATCGCTGCCCGCCTTGGCTAAGGCACAGAATGAGTCAAGGTGTCAAGGACTGTATGGAAATGCTGCAGTGGGAGAAGCTGTGCTATGCATATGGCACTTGACCCCGCAGACCTCGGATCATCCGTAAAATCCGAGCTTGTATATATCCACCCCTCCTCATTAGCCAAGAAGAGAGAAAGCACGGGTCAGATTCCTTGTGGCTTATATTCTAGGTATGAAGTCACCGCAGAACAATGGTAGAACATCCTTTTTGCTTCCCCATCCTGGAGACCTGAACTCAGAGCCTGCCTGAAGCATGACCACCCTAGTATAACATAAATTAATGCCCTGCTAAGTTTGGCAACGTGGCCCACATACAGAAGCAAGCATAGCTGCTGATCATATTTTTTTTTTACTCATACTGTAATTATGAACACTGCAGCCCAGGCCTTCTCCTTCCTTTCTTCTTTCTTAAACCAGAAGAAAAAAAAAAGTTGCCATTTCTTCAAGCTCTTCCATTCCACTTCTTTTTCTTCAGTACATGCTCTTCCCCTCTTTCCTTCTCCAGCTCTTCTCAATGTCCTTGTATGCCAATTTCAGAAAGTAAAAAACGTATATCTAGCTTTAGAGAAATTGAAATTATGTTCCCACGAGCATTTATGATCTTCCTTAACTTTTTATATACAATCCATGCCATTTAGATCACTAGAATATCTAGATGTTTGTTCTAAGGACCCAAATAACATGGAATCCATTCTTACTTTTTAACAGTTTTAAGTGTTTTTCCCCCACTTGTTTCTTTTCCAGTGTAACAGTCCTGTAAATTAAAGGATGAGAGTTAATTAGAATGTCATGCATGGGGCCATGTACAAACAGACTAACAGAGACTGAGTCCACATTCTTTTGAACTTAAATGAATCCACTAGGCTGTATTTTGACTTGCCAAATATGGAATGATTTATATGTATATATTTTTTAAATGTTCATTATACTATTTCTGCTTCAATGTCATTTTAATATATTAAACAGAGTTTACTGTAATTGGCACTAAATTCACCTTGATCTGTAACAATTGGAAATACTGGAATTTTATTCTGTAAGGAAGCAGATTAAATTGCCCTAACATACCTGAGGGGAGAATGTCATCTCTGGGTTGTAAAAATTGTGTTTCACAGGTTATAAGAGAGCCTCGAGAAAGGTGAAGTCAGAGGTCCACTTGCTCCCTTCTAGTGGGATATGAAATGGAGAAGAGCATATGTGGATCCATAAAAATCTCTGGAAGCAAAATGGAATACACCATCTCTGCAATATACTTTGTTCTGGACTCATGGGATAGACCTGTGCAGCCTAAATTCTACATTGTACAGAGCAGTTTCTTCAGAAATTTAGTCATTGACTGAACGGGTTGTTGACTATCCACTCCTGTGATGATGCTTTTCTTCAAAGTCTGATGTAAGGCTAAGCATATGTCCAAATGCTGTCCTTTTTCACCTAGAAACCTTGTTGATAAAAAATTACAAATATTCATATTTCCTAGGTATTTACTAATTTTGAACAAGTAGTAGAGTATTCAGAAGTTATACACAGACCTAAATTATTTAAGGTCACTTCTGGAGCACACCTAAGTCCTCAGGGATACCCTTATTTTTGAGTTGGGTACCTCAGAATAAAATGGGAACGTCAGTTCCAGTGTGAGGGTGAATGCTGCACATGCATGTAAGAATGCTGGCAATGCAGCCCCAAGGAGGACTGTGCTCTCATGAGAGCCCTGAGTCTACTTACTGAAGTAAAATAGGCAGACCTCCTTCCTGTAGGAAATCCTGGACACTACGGTGATAAGTGATGTGGAGTGCCTTAAATATGGCTTTGCAGTGTTTCTGTTGGCTTTCCCCTTCTGCAGGATTTTGAGCTGTTATGCTGTGAGAAGAATCAAGCGAAGCCCATATAATAGTTGGGCACTGAGTAAAAAAATCAACATAACTACCGTTCACAATAGGTGATTGATAAACTTGGCTTATATATCAAAATGTTTAAAATAGCAGTCAGATTGCCATCCTGCTTCCTAGAGTCCAGTCTCATGAGTTGTCAAACATCTGCTGTTGCAACTGGAGTAAAATCCAGTTGTGAAAACTCCCTCTCACCCCAAAAGCTGTCAGGTCACCTGCTGCCATTATCCCCTTATCTGGAATAGAAACCTTCGAAATGTTAGGTGGCTTATTCGACCTATAGTGTCATCCAAAACCAGTGTGGGTCTTCCTTACGTAACTAATGAATTTCAGTAGGAATAGTAAGAAAGCATATTAGGACTGACAGCTCAGAGCCCTGAAATTCGAAAGACCAATGCCTTTGAGAACTGACAGTAGCTCCAAGGTAAACAGTTTCTTTTCTGTTATTCTTTCACTCCTCAAAATAAGCACGTCTCCAGCTCTGAGAGCTCCTGGCAGGTATGATGAATGGCAAATCCTAATGAAGCCCATGGTTTGGCCAGAAGTGTTAGGACTTAGCACTCTGTACAAATTCTCATCTGAAACAGGAGTATCAGGAGCCAATTTCTTGAAGATAATTTATTCCAGACACTCGCTGGAATAAACAGCATTCTGTAACCACCTCAGATATTTTGGCAGTAGGGATCTGTCTTTACAATTCTTTCAATTAAGTGATCCAAATACGAAATTCGCTGCTCAAGAACACAGCGTGGTTTTAGAGACTCAAGGATTTGAGTTCATTACTGGGCACATTGTTGTGTCCTATCGATGTGGCATTTTCATTGTGTCGGGTCTACTGTAGCATGCTGCTTACCTTGCCCTGAGGAGAAAAAAATTCCAGCACTTGTGTTTAACCTTCTAGAAGCAACTTAAGCATAAATTCAGTTTCTAAAATATGTCTTACTTAAGTATCATACTAGAAAAGGAGTATAAAATGGGACCTCCTTAGTCAGTAGACATCCTTTTGTCTGCCTTAGAATCTTTTCAGATTCTTTCAGCCATGAACAAAAGCACTGCCATGAGTATAAACCTGACTTATCCATGCAAAGAAGGACAAATAAAACTGAGCTTTTCAGTTCCAGGATCAGATGCCATCCACAGCTACATCTAGGTGTAATTAAAAGCAAAATTTTTGTTATTATGAAAAAATACGAGATTCAAATGGTGTGTAATAGCTTCTAATGGAACCTGAGACAGATGCTACTGAGATCCCATACAAACTGGCACCCATAATTCCATGTTGGCAACCACATGTGACAACAGACCTTCGCGTACTCCTTTAGAAGATCCCAGGAGAAGACACATAACAAATAGTCCATTCAAACATGAATCTGTCTCTTCTAAGTCTTGATTATGTTTTCTTTAACTTCCCAAAAGAAACCATTTTCATCTATAATGGTTATGTTTTCAACACCTCCAATATTTTTTATCTTCCATGTGATATGATGATTTAAATATAATTTTAAATATTTCTCCCTCTGCTGTGCTGCTCATTCCCCCCTCCCCCCAATACTCCATTACTTTGCCATTATCTTCTTGATAAGGAGTTGTCTGAAACTAGTGATAATGGAGGGAGATGGGAAAACCAGCAACTTAGCATTGTATGGAGGAGCAGATAAGATATCTCCCGGATTCATAATCTGCTAATTGTGTGTCTGCAGATAGGAACTTCCCACAGCTCCCCAGGTCACCAGTAGAAGTCTCTCAGACTTCCAATGAGTTTTGAGCACTTTTTTTTTTTTTTTCAGTATCTGGAAATAATTTTTAAATGCTTTCTAATATTGTAGACACTTATGTTTGTAATTTTAATGAAACTATCCACCGAGCTATTTATGAATACATGGATTTACAGAAGTTTCTTCCATGAAATAACTGGCTAAAACCAGATTATAAAGTAGATTATCGATGTAACCCTACTTTGTGTTTTAAACTGTCTGGTAATTTTAATTGTGCCTTAGCTCCTTAAGATTTTAAAAATTAATATTTCATGTGCAGTGGAATAATACCTGTAGGTTTGCTCTCTCCACAACTGTAGATGAGGTTCTTCAGCAGTAAGGGCCTGAAATGAGAAGCCTGTGTACATAGCACAGGTATGATTGGGAGGCTGAACCATTCAGAGTGAAAATCCATTTGTTTAATGTCTCATTCTACAAACATGGACTTGCACATTACTTTACATGAGACCGCTTGAGAAAGTAGTTAAGTACAGTCACTACTGTGATTTTAGTACTGCAGTTTGTCAGGTACAGAAGTTTAATTAAAAGTGTTCTATTTGGGGATCTTGGAAAACCTGCATATACTTCATGTTCTTCATTTTCATTTAGAACATTATGGCTTGATTCAGCTCCTAGCAGTCCAAGAGGCTGGTCCATGCAATTTAACCACTTTGCTGACAATGTAAGTCTTGCTTATCTGTCATTACTATATCCTCACTAAGATCAATAAAGAAAATTTCTCAGTATATTCAAGAAAAATTGTTTTCATAACAGGAGGTTCAAATGTCTTCGAAGAAAATAGTAACTCACAAGGCAAGTGTTTATTGTAATGATGAGAAAATAATAGTATTGCGTTAATGAATAAAATTATATGAAGGCATTGCAACACATTTCTGACAAGTTAATAAGAAAAAGTATCATCCTTTGATATCTGGGGGAAAATGTTTGAATTTAAGATTACCTTCTCCGAGTTTGTTCAAGCCCCTTCTGAATACACGTTTGGAAATATTCCAGAAAGCGAATTTATTAAAATAATCCAAAACCAACAACACCACCTTAACGAAACGGCGAATTTTAAGTAAATATTTTCCGAAGATGAAATTTGACATTGCAAATGGGCTAGGAAAAAAAAACCGGGAGTAGGGAGAAGCGGCGCCTCGCGGCTGCAGCTGCCCCAGCCGAGCCGCGTTCGCCGCCCGCCCCACTCCACCTCCGCGGGCCTGGGGCAGCGCGGACCGGGCTGGGGATGCTGAGACCGGCGTTTTGAAACACTCCCCTCCTTGACTGCTTTGACCAGCTTGAGGTCCCACAAGGGACACGGGGCCCCTGAGTGATGTTCCAAGGGACGTGGCAGGGACCTACCCCGGAGCTCCGCCGCCCCGGCCCCCCGCAGCGAGGTCTCGGGGAAGCGGTTGGTGGGCAGGGACTGGGTGCAACCATGCGTGAAATCACCCCCTTCCACCCACAGTGGGCCGACCCGCTGTCTCGCAAAGCGGACCTCCTGTAGCACCCTGGAAGTGTTCCTTCAACACCGCGTTCGGTCATTCGAATGGTTTCCTACAACCAAGAGAGGAAGCCAGGAGATCCCATGGGGAAAAGAAACCCAAAAAACCAAAGCCTATTCGTTTGAAGACTGAGTCATTGGTCCTGCTCAGTAACGTTCTAAACGGGAGTAGCTAAGGGTTCTCTCATCCCTTTGCTGTTTGCAGCACTTGAACGCACCCTTTGCCAATAGTCGCGTAAGGGCTCTGGAGTTATGGAAATTGTCTTCGCAGGCATTAGTCAGTGTTTTAATAGGTCTCGTTCTGGCTCGGTCGCTGAGAGATGTAAGCAAGCCAAAAATTTAACACTCTTCTGGGGCTCTAAAATGTTAGGTCCCTCCTCCGAGAGGGATTTCGATGTGAGGCCAAGCGCGAAGAGACGAATGAGTGCATATGTTCAAAATTACATTTTCGACAGAAATTCAGATCTACCGGATCGTGTTTAAATGCAAAGTGGGACAGGAGTGGGGGTGGGGGGGCTCAGTATGCAGGAAACATCACTGGGAAACCTGGAATGTAACAGCCAGGATCAAAAGTTAATGGCCTATTTGATGTGAAAAGTGAACTGGGGATGCCGGAGAGCGGCAGCGAAAAGAGCCGGCCAGACGCTCGCAAGGCGCCCTCGCAGCCGGGCCGCTCAAGCCCCACGCAAATAGCTAAGCCAAAAACGCAGCCCAGGTAGGAGCGCTCCTCCGTCGGGTTAGCCTTTAATCCGGTGAGTTTAACCTCCCGAGGCGGGCGGTGGGGTGGCTGAGCCGGCCGCAGCTCCACTGGAGATGAGCCCGCGGCTCTCTGCGCCTGGCACTGGCTGCTCGCCGCAAACTCGCGGACAGTCCCTCCGCCACTCTCCGCGCAAAGCCTGAGCAGTCGATGAGGGCTCCCACCCCTCTCTGCCCGCAGCACCGGAGGGACGCCGTGGATTCCCTGGGACCTGCGATGGGGCGCTGCGCGGGAGGGCGCGGTGAGGCGGGATGGGGGCAGGCTGGGGGTGTGGGTGGTGTGGGAAGGCGCGGAACGCCCCAAGGCTCAAAAGAGCTGGGGCTGTGACCCCGGCCCGCAGACTCCCAGTGCTCTCACTCAGGAGCCAGCCTGTGCTGGGGAAAGCAGAAGGTTCTATCTGTGCATAGACATACAGGAAAAAGTTTGGGAGGAGACAGTGCGCTCCTCTGGATTGGCAGGCCACGGTCGAAGCTCGCTAAAATTATAGACCGTCCTCCCACACAGCATCGAGCCATTTCGTTTTAGATAAAGCTAAGAAAAAATTATTAGCCTCTAGTAGCATCAGAATATTGCAGCCATGTCAGTTTGTTTAACAATATTTTTCTAAAAATAACTCTGTCCCTTGTATGGCTCAGTTTTTCCGGCTTTCGCATACGCTTTGAATTAAAACTGTTGACAAGATTGTAACGAAAATACTGATTGATGCAAACATGCCCTGAAACAAATCCACACCTGATTCTGGCTCTCTGACTATGCTGATTAAAGCCAGCGCCCGCCTCCCCCAAGTCGGACGGGTGTCTCTAGCTTCCAAAGAAACTGTCGAGATGTAACGGTGACAGAAAGCAAGCGCACGGGGGGATGTACCGAAAAACAGGATTAGAAGCGCTTGGGGTTCTCCAAGTTGGTTCGAGACAAATACATCGAATGCAATCTTTTTCTCCTTCTTGGTCTTATCCCAACCCCCAGATACAGTCAACTGTTGAGAGAAGACTGAAGTTAGCCCATTGCCAGCGCTAGAATGAAAAGACTAAGGGAAGCCAAAAATGCCTGTGGTCTCCGTGAACTACATTAAATCATGGGGTGGCTATATTTAGGTGGATAATGAAACGCGTAAAACGGTAGATAAAAATCAGTTGCTATGGACTGTCTAGGATTTCGTGTGTTTTTATTAATTTTCATAGGAGATTTTAAGATTTACGTGATCTCCCCGTTCCAAGCAAAGCCCACCCTCCTGACTGAGCGCTCCCTCCCGGCGGCGGGAAGTGCCAGGGGAGGCGTTCGCAGCCTCCCCGCCCGTCGCGGCCGCCCCGCTCCGCGCTCTACCTGGGGCCAGCCCGGCCCTGCCCCGCTCCGGCCCGGCCGTTTTGCATGTGCGGCTTGAGCTGCGGATGGGGCCTGAGGGAACCTGAGCTGCGGGGTGATGGCTGAGGAAGGTGGGTGGGGATGACACTGGCGGGGAGGGGGGAGGGTGCATCAGAACTTCTGCTCGGGTCCCGCTGTCCCGGCTGCAGGTCAGCTCTGGGGGGACACCAGGGAGGTTTGGCCTCGACGGTTCAAAAAAAGCAAGGGGAAGATGCTGCCGCCGCCTCTGCACAGCATCACTGTTCCGTGGCTAAGCAGGAGAACAGCCCAGATCTCAAGTACAGAGCAGCTGCCCTTCCAGCCTTCCTGTCTCCCAGTTCACCGCCCCCACCATGTCCCCTTGCCCCCCGAGCCTCTGTTTTCCTTCCTAAGGCGCCGGCACCAGCGGTAGCACCAGCGGGGGCCACTGGGGCCGGGTAAAAAGGAAAGTCCTGTTGGATTCCCAGGTGAATCTCCCTGAGCCGAGAGGAGGAAGGAGCGGTCGAGGAGGGAGCAGAGCATGGAGCGGGAGGTGGTCCCCCTCCCCCCGCCCACCACTCTGCGCGGGGCCGGCGGGGCCCGCCACGGCCCTCCGATGTCCGAGGGGACAGTGGGATCCCGCAGCATGCGGGCTTCCCGCTGGGATTTGTGTTCTATCTTTTAATAGCTACACTTAGACTTTTTTTTTTTTTTAAATCTTCTTTTCAGTGAAATCACTATCACTGGGAATATGTGACCACAGAGCAGGGAAGGGGCTGGAAAGCTGCCCTCACACGTGCAGGATTTGCAATGCGGCAGTCCCACAGCGACGTTAGCCTACATCATAACCAAAACTTAAACCCCCCCCGCAGCAACCGCATCACTGACACCCGGCAGCACCGCCATCCCCTCCCCCTCGGCTCTCCAGCACCGTAGGGGCACCGATAACCTGTGGGCACCCACGGGGGGCCCGGCGGGGCTGCGCGGGGGGTCTGCGTGACAAGCAGGTGTGGCTGGCTCGCAGGGGCCGCCGAGCCTGTATTCCTCTGCGAGATTTACCAGCCGTGCATAGTCTCTTTTGGTTTTCCCCCCGGGTTTTGACTGGTGTTTGTTTTGTTGGTGCTTTTGCTTTTTTCTTTGTGGGTGTTTGTTTGGAGTTTTTTTTTTTGGTTGGTTGGTTTTGTTTGGGTTTTTTTTTAACAGATTTTCACGTGGTGCAGACAGCGGTGCTGCATCTCTCGCTTTGTCGCATGCCCAGACCAGCTACGTGCCAGCAACAGCCTGAGGTCCCCTGTGCTACTCTCTGTCCCTGTTCTTCCTTATTTATTTTTTTTTTTTTCTTTTTTCCTCCAGTGGGAATATATACATATAGATGTGCAGGATTATTTTCAGGTGGCCAATGCTCAGGACTTCAAACGGGTTAGCGAAGCGGCATCACTGTCTCCTCGTTAGCTGGGCTTGCGTCACAGCGCACGTCATCGGCTCTAATCCCAGCACCCTGCTTGCCATACCTGCCCTGAAGGAGCGGTGAGATCGGGGCGGCTCTGAAACCCCTGGTCGGGATGAAAGGCAGGCGCTTCTCCCCGCCATACTCCCGGCCGTAAGCAGTCGGGGACTTAACCCACCAAGGAGAGAAGCGACAGCACACCCAAGTGTTTCGTGCCATGTAGATACTGTGTCTGCTGGCGGGTGATGGAGATACCTGCCAGGTTAACAAATTCAGGTTTGGATCCAAAACTGTCCTCCTAAAGGACACTGCGCAAGCAACTCAGGCGGCTCCTGGGCTGCCATTCATCTTCACTGCTTTATATAAATTAAGAGCGGTACGAATTTTACCAGAAGCCGCGCTTTTTTTCCCATGCGTGCGCTGGTTTCTATTGGATACTGCTATGTACAAACGAGAGAGAAAAGACGCTTTCTTTATCGGCCTGTAAGAACGGTATCAAATTGTCATTTGGGATAGGGTTAAGGTCTAAGTTCAAGGATGGGAGTTTTGCTTGCCAGGCACTCGGAAGTGTGTAAGCCCGCCTCCCCCTCCTCCCTCCCCAAACCAACAGCGACACTAAACCCCGGATGCCAATAAACCTTAAAAAAACCGAATACTGTTTGAGATCCGTCTGTAACACAGAAGCACAGCTACAGCACACAGAACGCAGATCCATCCTTGTCTCTGTGCCTCCGGAAAACTTCTGTCTTTGTACAAGAACGGGAAGAGAGAATCTTGCCCACAATATGCTCATCTGGTTCACTGCTTTCCTGCCGTGGCTGACTCCTCAAGTCCCTGCCGCTGGGGTAACAAATATCTCTCTCAAAGTTGCCAAACAACACTCTTTAATACCTATACAGGTAAAAGTGTAGAGCACTTAACTGCTGTGGCGCATTCCTACATTGGTATCACTGCATATTTCTCCCTTCCCGATTTCCGTCTGACACCCACGAGTGACTGGAGTGTGTGAGTGTATGTGCATCCTAGAATACGGCAACGTGGAAAATGCATTATTTCCTGAAATAATAAACAATCAGCTTGTTCAAATAATCCGGCTTTTACTGTGTTCTGTGCGTGGAGGAGTGCTTACCTCAAGCCTACTCAGGTTTCCCAAGCATAAAAATTCTGCATTGCAAATCATCTAGGACAGGGGTTGAATTCTACATATCTAGAAAAAGACAGTACAGTGTTTCTAAAAGGAAGAAAAAAAAATTGTAGGATAAGGTATTAAAGAAAAAATATAGCGAAGGGGAAAATAAAGGAAGAGAAGCAGAAGGGTATTGGGAAAGTTAGAAAGGAAACTATCTTCTCGCAGCGTCACTTGATGAGACCATAGAGATGGGACCATTGTGCATTTTCTCAGGTTTTCAATATCCCACACACATACAGTATTAGCAAGTTTCTACAGCTATTGCCAGGGCTCGAGCTGGTTTCTCTCAAGTGAAGAAATGCATCTTAAAGTGGGAAATTTGCCATTGGCTAACCACAGTCAGAGATGTCTGCTGGGATAAACAGCATTGTTAATTCCTTCAAGCTCCATCTGTGGAAATGATAAAGTGCAGCCATTATGGAAGACTGCAAGGTTAAATTAATTAGGTTCTTCCATTATGCTGCAGTCTTCTGAAGATGATTGCTATTTTCCTCTTAAATGCCATTATTCCTAGATCTATCTAGCAGCTGATGCAATTAAAGTGAACATAATGTAAATTTAACAACACAAATAACACTTTCCTCCACTATGTTTGAATGGGGCACGGAGGGGCTATATCACAGGCTTCCACTTCCTCAGTAAACATCTGATGTAACCTTAAAAAAAAATTCAAACAAACCAGTGTGTATTTGGATACTTTTCTTCGGCGAATTCTTGGATCAATACTTTTGTTTCATGTTTTCATGTTCTCAGTAATGTTAAGGGATCCAGTTTCAAACTCTTGCCAGTAAGAAAGAAAATATGCCCCGCTGTGCACCCTCCTAAACACTTCTAAGAAATAGTGTTTTCTTTTCATTTGGAATGACGATTTTGTTTGTCTGCTTTGCCCCGCCGAGCGAGACTATAGATTATTAGTAGACACATTTAATTCCGGACCATAACGCAGGCGGCTGCGCCCAAGAGCTGACACACGCCCTCCCGCCGCAGCAGAGCCGGGCGGGCGGCGAGGGCACCAGGGAAGGCATTTGGGGCCGGAGCCCACCGGGGCCAGGGTGCTGCCTCCCGCCCCGCCTGCCTCCGCCGGGAGTCTCGGCCATGCCGCCAGCCCCGCCGCACTCTCCTTTTTGGTTTTATTTTATTTTGGTTTTATTTTTTTTTTATTTATTTCTTTAAGGAGGAAGCGTGATTTCTCCAAGTCTTTGTAGTCCTTCATGGGTCATTATGGCTTAATGCAATTAACGTAACCTTTTGTAACCCAATATCAAGTACTTCCAGGACAAATCTTTAGACAGATCGCTAATCGTAAAACAAGTTATGGTGTCTGGGAGTAAAAACGAAGCTATTTGCTGTTCCTGCTGGTACTTCAGCTTCTGCTCCTCCCTTCACCCTTTAGCTCTCGCATGTCGAGTTTATGGGGTTTGTTGAAAAGTTGCTTCGTGTAACTTTTTTTTTTTTTTTTTAAGGGCTCTGCTCTAAGCCACTAAAAACCCAGCACTGAGGTTTTACAGTTTTCGTGAGGAAGGCCGACGGGAATACGTCGCAGGAGAAGCAAACCGCGGCTCTGGAGGCGGGAGTTTGCGCCCCGAGGTGAGGAGCATCCCCGGGCGGGGCCGAGGGGCGGGGGAGAGACCGGCGGGGTCCCCTCTGCACAGCCGCTCCTGAGGCCCGGAGTGTGGCGGGGGCCGGGGCTGAGGCCGCCCAGGCCTCGGGGGGCGGTGGGACATCCATCAGCAGCGGCCCATCAAGCGGCGTGCCCGTCCCCCGGGCTAATTGCATTTGCTTTTCTTTCAATTAGGGCTAGCTCTGCCCCGCGCTGCCCCTCACCCCGGGTGGAAGCCGGGCAGCGGAGCGCTAGGCTGAGGGGAGGATAACAGAGAAACTGTAACACGTGTCGTTGCGTTCACAAACATACATATTCTCTCCCCATCCCTTGTAAAGCTTTCTGCAGCACGCAAAAATGAAATGGGTTTGGCTGTGAAGTTTATGTTTGATTAAATGACGAAAGGCGCTTCCTGGGGTGCTCTTTGGTTCCTGCTGTGCCGCTTGGGAGTAAATCCAGGTGGGATATTTAAATTTGGTTCAAATGTCACATGGATCATTTATAGGCCGTTCAAGGTAGAACCGCCACTTACCCCAGATTTAGACTTCTTGTTGCGTGCCTATGCATATATTTCTGTACATGACCGTCAGATAGATCATGTCCATGCAACCTACACAAGCAGAGGCCCAACTCAGTGATGTGGTACCCAGAACAAAAAATGAAACCAAGAAAGCTGGGAGTAAATCATACAGGAATTTTGGTTCAGGGGAATTACACCCCAGTACTTAAACTATTACATTTTGTTTGGATAGATTATTTAATCTACCACACACCATCTCTATACTTTAATTTTCCCAGTCATGTGTGCAAAATTGGTCTTGTCCTGATTTCATTTTTTCAGCCAAGTTTTTGTTTGTATTCTTGTTACCCCCAAGGAAAGAAAATCCCTCCAGGGACCTGATAATGCAGGAAAATGTTTAGCATCGTCATAGGATGCTTGTTACACTTACTACATTTTATGAAGAAGTCCTTAAAATGTGTCATCTTTTACTGATTTGCATTGGACTTTTTTATGTCAGGAACAGGAATTAGGTCTACATATTCATTATAATGGTCTGTTTTCCAAAAAGGACATAACAAAGGTAATACTTAAAAGGTCCCAATTGTATGTTTTTGAGGGGGAAAAAAATAAAGGAATCACTGTAGCATGTCTGTCTTTGGAGAGACTGACAGGTTTTCAAAGAAATCCTGCAGAATGCACAATGCATTCACCTTGTCTAGTTTAATAGAGGTAGAAAATTATTAGAGTGTGTTTTAATACTTGCTCTACATGTGACGTAGGAAGCCAAGCCTCAGAACAGTTTAAATGTTGATATACTCAGCTTGAAAAAGCTTGTCAAATAAATCAAACTGTTCTGGGGGCAAACCCATGTTGTTTTTAAACCACAGAGTGGGGCAGTGGGCGTGGTTACTCCCGTGGTTGAATGGTGAATGTATAGATTTAGAATACATTTTGCCACACTGGTTTTCAGAGGATTGTTTTGGCCTCGTATTCCAATACCATGAGCCAAAACTCTGGTCAATGTTTTGACAACAGAGCCAGGAAAAACAAAAAAGGCTTACCCTGTGAAAAAGAAATGAAGATATAGTGAAGGAAAACAGTAGTCTCTCTGCCACTGCCTTACTCAATCCATATGTGGACTTAAACACAGGAAATACCCACCATTCACCGCAATCAAGCCAGGGGCTTGTGCATCAGAAAGTGCCTTGTGGAACTAATTGGACTTTATTAAGATTGTCATTGACATAGAAAAGCATTTTGAAATTTGAAGTCAGAACATTTAAAGAATACAGAAAAAAAGATAATCTGCTGCAAGAGTGTTAACTTCAAAAAAAATATATATTTACAAAAACACTACATATGTGCATTATTATGGCTTTTTATGTAAATTAATTATAATTTTGTGATATTTGTGTTATTGAACTCTTTATGCTTACTTTTCATCTAGAGTACTTCTGGCGCAGAACATGTTCCAGGATCATTTCAGAGTAGAAGAAAATTTAAACTTCACCAATTTAAAAGGATAATAAAGAACATGCATGGTACCTTTCATACAGACAAAGTTTACAGAGAAAACACAGCTACAGATAATAGGTCCTAGAGTGTTTTTTGTTGTTTGGTTTTTTTTTTTCATTTAAAGAACTTAAAGGAAAACTTGCTGTCTTTGCCAACAAGTATTTGGCAAAGGATTTATTTTAGCACTTTATGCCAGATATCTCCTTGTGAGGTTTTGGTGATGTTTTTCTTGATCGCAATTCTTTCTTTCTTTTTTTTTTTTTTTTTTTTTTTTAAATTTTGCCATACTGTTGCATTTAGATTTTTAACATGGTGAGTCACTATTAGACCTGACAAAACAATGCTGTGATTACCAATTAAATTCAACCTCTGTGTAATTTTCATTGAATTCACACTCCTGTGAACTCCTGTGATCTTTACCTGTTTGATTTTTCTTTCTAGCGCTTTACATCAAATGAGGGGGACCATTTGTGCTTCTAATGGTACAGACTCTTAGTACACTGCTGTACTGTGGATCAAGGCACTTGGCCTTCCAGATAGACGGGGAAGTATTTGAGTCAGTGACGTGTTTTCCACAGTTCTCAAGTCTTCAAACAGAGATGCTGTAGAGCTGTCTAATAGAAATTATCAATTCCTCCACACCAGTCACACACATACTGTGGCAGGACTAGGGACAGATAATATCAGTACTTTGAGCGGTATCTCTACCTGAAGTAATTTTGTTCTCATTGCTTGTCTCTTTGATCCTTTTTTTTTCATCTAAATAGTATTTAATCCAAATCTCATGAAAATTTTTTTCAGGAGAAAATTCTTCTTCAAAAATTCCTATCTTTGAGAGATTTTCAAGGGCAAACCTGTTCACAGAGAGTAAGAGCTGCAGTCATCATTTCCACATGTTGAAATCCAGCTGATTGAGATTTGGAATACAGACAGCTTCAGCTCCTGAAGCTGCACATTCAAGCCTTACTTTTGTCTGAAGTGATTTTGTCCCACTATATAAAACATAACAGCAGTGGGAGCTTGCTCTCTTTTGCACTGTCCTAAAAGCCCATTTTACGTAGCCTGGTTCACAAGCTAGAATGAGATATAGGATGCATGAGAGTCACCATTCTAATTTATTTCCTGTTTCGAGTGCTAAAATACATTGAACGAGTACCCCAGCTCTTCCTCCAGAGTTGGTCTACAGATGACCACATCCTAATTCCAACTACCAGTTATTCTTCTGTCTTAAGCAGCAACCTTATCCTGATATTTTGCAACTTTTGCAGATTTGAGTTCAGATATTATGAACCATTCCTTGCATTTTGTGTGGTCTGTTTGGGGAAAGAGTGGGGAGAAAATCTGTGTGTAAATACATAAAATGGGATGACTTTATAGGCATGAGTCAAGTCTGATTGTAATGTAAACACAACTGATTTTTGTGTTGGTGGATGTCTACACCAAAGTGCATTTGGAGTGCAATAGCATATATGTTCAGATATATGTTCAGACAGTAACTGAATATGTAAGAAATCAAGAACAGACAAAACAATTACTTCCCTATAAATAAAGTTCATTCTCCATACACAATTCTTAATTTTTTTTCAATGTGAAACAGTGAATACTTAAGAAACTGATCTGAACAGAACCCCATCCATTCCAACAACATTCCTATGGAAACAAAAAGCAAAAAAGAGAATAAAAATATGACATCTTGAGATCTGGACTATGGACAGATACACTGTCATTAATTTTTAAAAATGAGAGCAAGGGACTATGAACACCAAGATCCTGTTCTGAGAGTTTGTATTACTGACTTTGGAGTAACAGCAAGTAAAAAACATCCCTCAAGGTCAATGTAATTAGATTTCAAAGTCATCCATATTTTTTTCTGATGAAATGAACATTAGACTGATGAGTATTGGAGGCAGTGAAATTTAAAAGTTTTGGCTTTCTTGCTTACTTTGCAGCAGAATTTCCTTGGCCACTTGCCCATTACAGGTCTCTGCAAAGCCAGTGTTTATACTGATCCATTTTCTCTTGCTTTTTTTTTTTACCATAGACATATAAATGTATAAAATGGTGGCAGTCTGTAAGGAAACAATAACAGAAAAACAGTAGAGATACTGAAACAGAGAAAGAAAATAAAGAAATAAAGAGAGTAGTAAGACCAAAGACAGAGATAAATGTGTATGAGTGTAAATCTATTTCCTTAGAGAGACACTTGATGAAAACTATAAATTACAACATACATAACAGCAAAACCTTTGCTAGATGCATCTGCATCTCATCCACCACATGCTGATCTAGTGTGTTGCACCTCTGTAGCATTTAATCGGAGCCATGGAGACAGGCATGGAAAAGAGAAGACAGATGCAGTAGCCAAATTGAAACTAGTGTGAAAGTATGAACTCGAGGGAAGATAATATTCCCAAAAATAGTTATTGATGTTTATCTGTGGCATCAGAATGCCAAAAGCAGTGGGGGCTGCCCTGAACCTATTGCATCTTGGTCTTGGCATTAGCATGTAGGAGTTGAATTTCATTCCAAACCCTGGTACTGTCAATTATGCCCGTGGACCAGCCTTTGAATCTGCTTACTTTAAAGAAAGGTTTTTAACTCTTGAAAATTGTAACCAGCTTCACTGATGAGTAGTGTGAACACAGTGGCATATATCATTAAAAACAGTCTCTCTAGTTTGTTAATACGTAGTACCAGTAAGAGTTGTGGAACCTAGAGTATGAATTAGACAAAACTACCAAAGACATTAAGATTTCTCTTCTGGGCCATTGCTGAGTTCTTAAAATAATCATGAATCAAATATTAAGACCAAAATCAGTTAGGCAGTCTCGGGAAACATACTATTACAGATAAGTGATAGATCCTCAGCTGATGTAAACAGATGTGGTTCTGCTGATGTGCTCCTCACACAGCTATGGGCTTATCTCCATAATAATCCACACACTGCTAAGTGCCTTTTCTTCCCACTGGCCAAATGGCTCCCTAGAGTATTGTCCATCCTTTGGGGAGTTGAAAAATACCATGCTCAAAGTGTATGTACTATGAATTGAAGGAAATGCAGCTGTCAATGTATATGAAAGTATATTACTAGATCAAAATAAAAATAATAAGTGTCTGTGCTACTGTGTGTCTTTAGTGGGAAAAAAAAAAGTATTATTTTACGTGTTACATTTTCTAATATTCCAGGATAAATGGCCTGGAAAAATCCAAACATTGTTATTTTTAGCCATGTTTTCTCTCGCACTCTTTCTCCCCCACTACCTCCTCCTGTCTCTGCAAAAATTCAGGCCAATTTCAACCACATTTGAGAGAGGAGGACAACTCCCAAACATCGTTAAGTTCCAATAACTGCCATGAAAATTTGTGGTTGGATGGAGGAGAAAAACCGTATTTGTTCTTTCAGGTAACTTTGCCCCTGTTCAGCAAAGTCAGCTTTGCTCCTGCCTGGCAATGCCTGGATGCACAGCAAGCACTCGGCCATGCATCAGCCAGTTCACCCAGAGCTCTGGGACAGCTTTAGGCTGCTCTATCTCTTGCCAAAAGGGATTATCAAGTGGGGACGTGAGAGATGAATAGGGTTAGTACAGTAGTAACATGCAGAGCTTAAAAGACACAAACATATAGGGGATCAGGCTCTGATAGCTACTCACAGAACAGCATTTTTTAAAAATATACCTAAGGTAGTTGTTGCATTTTTTCCCTAGACATTGAATCTTGTGTTTATGAAGTATAATCCTTGGATAATTTATCACTTTCAATAAATACTAGCATTCCATCTTCATGCTATGGCTCCTTTAATGAAGTCATTTAATTGAAACAGGATCTATGGTATTCCTACACTGATGCATACAACGTTAGATTCTCTTAAAAGACAACACATTAAACTTCTCATACCCTTTGCCACCAAAAACTTAAGTTAGCTTTACAATGCTTATTATTTTGCACATGTATTCTGAGCATTTTCAAATTTACAAGCAATTGATGTACCCACCATTTTTTATTCAAATGAAGAGCGTTTAAGAAATGACCCACTCAAAAAAGCAAAAAGGGGTAAAGGGGTCCTGAGAGGCATACAATGTTAAGCTTTTGTTTACTTTTTGCCTATAGCTTTTGCTTTCACATAGGAAATCTGTAGCTGGCTTGGAGGCTGGACTGCTCAGGTCCCCTGCATAGGACAGATGGAAGTCAAGAGAAGCTTGTACTGGGAGCCGTGAACTGCTGCCTGGAGCAACCTCTCTCGTTCTGCTGACTATGTGAGAGTCAGAGAGACCTGACCCCCTGCTTAGGCAGTACCTTCAAATGCCTTCAGATAGATGATGTAAACAGTAGAGTGTATAAGGAGCTTGTTCAGACCCTGCTCTCAGTGTGAGGTAAACAGCCACAATAATATAAGTAAAGGGTTTTTTTTTCTGCTTCAGGATGGACCTAAAGAGATGTAATTTCTCTCTGAGGGAAGGAAATTAGGACCCTCAGTTACATTACAGCCATGCAACCTGCAATCACATCTCCTTCATTGCCAGAGGGGCAGAAGAGGGGATGACCACATGCAGAGTGGACAGAGTGGGTTCTGTCATTTTTTACCTCCTTTTTACTCTCTGTCTCAGGAGCCACCCTTTCATATACCTTTTCCAGCACCAGTTTACATGTAGTGTTTTCACCTTCTTCAAGGGGATTTCTCTTGGTGCTTCTCCATCACTGCTCTGTCGTGGTCACTTGCTCCTTTGGACAACTGAGTTGCTTCCAACTCTCATTTCCTAATGCTCCTGGAGCCCCTCTACTTACTTTATCCTCATTTCACTGCCTCTCCTTTTCCTCTGTCCCTTGGTGTCTTAAGGCTTTCTTCTTTCATTGCTTTCTTTCTCCTTTTCTAACTCGTTCCTTGGCAACCTAATTCATTTTCATGGCTTGTTTCTACCATCTCTAGGATGGTGGCTACCAAGTCTAAGTTTCTGTTCCTGTTAACATCCTTCTTTTTTGTCTCTGGAATTCTCAGATTTCATCCCTCAAGTCTATCCAACATGCAGTTGCCAACATGCAAGTGCCAACATTTTCTGGCTAGCTCGCACTGCAATTTTCTCACTATTTAAGTGATAGAAAAAAAAAAGGCAAACTTTGGGTCTCCTTTCTCAAGAATGTGAAGGGAATACTTCTATTCTTGGTGGTGTACCAGGTAATAAAGATAAACCTTACTTTATTCTGAAGTCAGACTAGACTGTATATATTTATATGTGGCTACTATGGTGACATTTTCAACAAATCATTATCATCCACATGGAATAATCTGTCAAATATGCAGGGATTTAAATATCTTACCACTAAGAATTGACTGTGCTTTTCTTAGTTTTATGTTGAAAATTCCACATAGTTCTTAAAACAACACTTTCCTCTCCAATATATATTTTCCAAAGCTGTATTATTGTAAATTGCTATAAATGATCATCATTTGTGCGGGAGAAAAGGACAGCAATGGAAATGCTCATTCCTCCTGAGCAGCCTTTGTTTGAACTGGCAGAAGACAACTGAGATCCTTCTTCTGTGTGCATTGTGCACGAGGACAGAGAAGAGAGGGAGACATCTCTTTGTCCAGTGGTGATTTGGATTTAAGTGAAGGCTGACACTAGGAGGGTGATGTCTCTCCACAGAATAATTTAAAATAGTTCCATCGAGTTTTGTGGGCTGTGACAAGCCATGAGCAGGATAGATAAGCCAGGGGTAGGAAAATGGAGAGGCACACAGTGGGGACGAGCAGATAGCATGGATCAAACAGTTGTCATTTTGCTGCTGCTGCTGAGAACTGTCTACTGGCTCCAAAATGGAACAGCTGCATTTACATCTATGGTATGCTGGCCACAGAACTGCATAATGGAAGCTGTCTCTCTAACTTGAAAGAATATGAATTTCTCTGTGAAGATCATGCTAATTTATAGGTCTGATGACCTTTTGCTGCAGTGTCAATTACTGCATGTGTACAGCCAAATGAGAAAGTGAAGGGATGTCATACAAGTGTGCTCTTGGGGTGCAGGGAAGATGAGCAAAGAAGTAAAAGATGACAAAGCTATCCACAAATAAAAGTAAGAAGGACAAAATTGGAACACACACTTCATTGGCTTTAAGGCACAGACAGAAGTATATTACTTTTTATTTGTATTAATCCTTTTGATGAGCACAAGAAACAGTAATTCTTTTGTCTGAATCGAAAGCTCTTATTTTCAACTGCCAAAAATCCAAGTTTTTTTTGTTTTGTTTTGTTTGTTTTTGTTTTTCTTTTGGTTTTTTGTTTGTTTGTTTGTTTTTTTAAATCTCGGAGACCTGAAAACAGTAAATGTTCTTTTGCCTCATATCCAGTTATGGAGAGCTGACATGCTGAAGTCATCCCTCTGTTTAGCAAGGATTTCTGCAGTGTTTGTCTTCCCATTAGGGATGTCATTAGAACCGAATACATATTATAATATATACTTCATCCATTTGTTTCAATGATGGATTTAAGACATATTTAATATCTACCTGAAAACCTTAAAAATCTGATGGCCTAAATTCTGGCCCTGTATACAATGTTTTTACTTAATCTAACATAATAGAAATCAATTTTGTAGCTGTTTCATACAGACAAGAGGCTACCTTTACTGCATATCCTCCATACCACAGGAGCAAGGACAACTGGAACAGAGGATGGACAGAGGGTTTTCAGTATATATACATTGCCACTGCATTTAGCCAGAGTCACTGAACACAATGACTTCATCCATCCCGGCATGCCTGAAGCGTGACCTCAGCTCACATTGGCTTCAGTTTGTGTTGAAGGTTCTTAGCAGGTGCTGGCAGCTCCGTGGATGTGACACAACATATATAGCTCTCTCTTCATCCAAGAGGCAGGATCAGTTTCATGCTGACCCTGCAAATTACATTTGCACTATGCAGAGTTTGTCCTGGTTTTGTTGTAGCTTGGATGATCTAAGTTTACAACCGAGTCAAGGCTTGTAAGGAGAGCTGGTATCTTTTACTAGAACTAACCGGAGCAACAAAGCAAAAAAGCAACCCATGAGCTTCAAGAAACAAAGCTCTGTCTTGTCTATCTCTAATGGCAAACCGAAATACTGAAGAGCCTGTGTTACTCTCCAGAGATGTGCCATCGCCTGCCACTTTATCGTTATAGGTGTCATTTTTTTCGAGTACTCTTTCCACGCATTCTAAGACATTTTCCTGTAATGGGCACTCAAAACAACACAGGGCAGTGATATGAAACACAGTTTTTTCATTTGTGCAGTCACACTCACAAATGTCTGTTGCAATGATGAGTGTCAGATTCGAAGGGAAGTAGCTGCGTGCAGCAAGCAAGCCCATGTGGAAGCATCAGGGCTTCCTCTGTGAATCCACTTTTTGACGTTTTGCTTCAGCTGAAACCTTGACTCTCAGCAAACCACCTGTTCATTACACAGTGCTTCTGTTTGTGCCAGGAGATCTTAATCTGCTCTGAAATCCAGTGCTGTGTTTTCATTCACATAAACGTCCTTCCATATGGCAAAATTAGTGCTGGTCACAGAAGCTACGCATACAGTAGCAGGTAGTACAGGCTGCTATGAGCAGATCAGTGAAGCAAATCTGTTGGTCCTGAGGACCAGAGGTGTCAAAGGGGGGTTACTTTGGTCTAGCTTGTGACTGGATCTGGGACCTGTTAGATACCTGTTATCTGTTGTAGTGAATTAGGTTCACTCCTGGAACACATCTGGCTTAGTTTCATCCAAAAAATGTTTCTGGAATGTGCTCTTAGAGCACTCTGTGCTGTGAACCAAAGCACAGTGAATGGAAAGAACCAGAATATTTGTTCAAAAATGCACTTCTGGTCTGACCTAAAGCAATGCTGCAGATTCCTCAGAAGCGCACTGTCTTATAGGATAGTGCAGCAGAAAGGCCACAGCCTTCCTGGTGCATCAGCACTTCTTCAGATGGACATTGTATTTCCTTTTCTCAAGGAGGCACATATTCTTTCAGGTGACTTTGGCTGTGGATAGACATTTCTGCTTCTGACATTAAAATAACAATAATAAACACAGAAGTTATCTGTAGAAGTCAGCTTCTAATGAATACATTCTAACACCACCAGGCAAATTTTATCCCTGAGGCTGGGTTACAATGCCACAGGCATGCAGAAACTTGACTAACCCAGAAGGTACTTCTTAGAAGTCCTAATCAGACATAATATTTTTACTATCTATACAAAATGAAATATTTTATTTATAGTGTCTGGTGATGTAACAACAAGCTTTTAATAGCAAACAAATGGGCGTGGTGCATTTGCTAAACCTCTCCCCCAAAACAACAAACAAACCAACAAGCAAACCAATTCTTAAAAAGCAAAATACCCCCACCCCAGAAAAAAAAATCAAGAAGACTTTTAAAAGCCTATACTAATAAGCTCAAGATAAGGGAATGAGAAACAGTTGTATGAAAAATAAGACCGACCATACTTACCCTGATGAGAGATGTTTTCATTTTTGTAGTGAAAGCAATGTGCCTTAAAAGGTTAAAATGTTTAATTGTCTCACCATTGCTAGAATGTTTTAATCACCAGCCTAAATTAAAAATACAGAAAGTACTGAAATACAATTCTTTCAATAAATGTGAATTAAAACTAAGTGCCAAGTAACACATTAAAAAAATATTTTTTTGTCTGTATTGCTACAGTTGAGTATGGCTGTCATTCAGTCTTGGCTAAAGGCTTTCTTCTGAAACCATCCCATTAATTCTGGACAGAAGATGCTGTTATTTTCCAGCATGTGACTTTATTCAGACACTTCTGTGAAAATAGTGTAAAACTTAACAAACGGAAATTACGTTAGAAAGTTGGGGGGTTTTAAGGAGGGAGGTGATATTTGATTTTACTTGCTGATTTCACTTTAGGGTTTTTAAGGACAATGTATGGACACCTCGAGCCTGAAGAAGAAATTTTGCAGAGATTGTGATTATTTTGCACTTACTCCAAGCAAATTCTGAAGGCCTTCCCCACACTCCTCAGTTTCATCTGTGCACTGACTAGGCTGAATTGCAGGACTTGGCTTTAAGCAGGATTTGAACTACAAGAAGGTCTGGAGCAGATAGAAAAAAGAAAGTACAGTATGTGCCTGAACACACTGTAAAATAAGTAATGTAAACTATGAACATGGAAGAAGAAAACAGAAAGTAGATTTCCAATATCTTCATAAACCATAAAATATGTCCTACAAGTAAAATAAAATCCTTTGTCTGTGCCAAACATTACTCCATGGTAATTTTTCATCACACTGTATCCATTTGCATGAGCTACTGACTCGTTTGTAGCCGTCCACTGGTCTAGACAGACAAACCTTTAGAGATCTATTCTTTTTGATGGATTTATCAGATTTCCAGCCCCATTTCCCCCCTCTTTCTGATTTCTGTTCCTTTCTCACTGTTTTGCTGGCTGCAGCGTATTGCTGAGGTGGGTCCACATAACTAATCCGTGGAATCAGGGTGAGCAGCTTGCTAACTTTTCTCTTAGTCCTGTTTGAAGCAACTCTCTACCTTATACTTATTATGATATGGAAACTGGCTTCCTCTGCAGCAAATTTAAATCCTGTATGGTGTACACAGTATGCTACTGCCAAGGAGAACAGAAAAGTAACTCCCTCGAACTCCTGTGCTCCAGGTCCATAAATGAAACACGCGTTCTTGCTGCGCATCTCTTTGTGCAGCCTGTGCATTGTGTATCCAGCAAGCTTAATATTGCATGCTATGAAAAACTTTGTTGACATAAGATTGCTAAAAAAGGCTTTAATAAAGCCGTTTTCTAACACGGTAGTTTGTGTTTATTTTCAGAGTTCAAGAACACAGTGCTTTGGTAGTTCTGCAGTTCCGGATGTGTAAGGTATTTAAAAATCAATTCCAGAGACCAAGACGGTTCTATCCAAGGTACATCAAGGGCTAAATTCCAGCTACGCATTCAGTATAAATAATGTAAAACCATCAGTCACATTTTATAGTAAGCAAAGTAAAATTGAAGCTAATAAAATAATTAATATTGGTGGAAAATAACTGGTATAAAGTAACAAATACATTTCTGTAGACATACCACTTAACTCTAAAAAAATATATACATACATATATGATGGCTACAAATGAGCTTATGATTTTCTTCCAAAAGTATCTGAGCAGGAAGTAAAACATTTTCCCAGTGGATGAAATAACATTCATTTTTGCCAATCTAAGCAAGGCAGATTTAAATTTTATGTGTGTCCAACTGCTTGTTCCCCCTCAGCTAATAACCTGCCTGCTGGAAGCATTTCAAATGAAAAGGAGTTCACAGTTCCTAAGCCCAGCTCTGAATATATCTGCCATGCATGTAAACAAGTAAACCATTATGTTTCTTATTGAGATAAAGAATACCATGATAAGTGGGGACTTTTACCAAACAAAGGGCTTCCTATTGCGAGTGTGGATAATCTTCCAGAAAACCCTGTGTTTTGGCAAATCACACCAGATTAATCTATTAGGCATCTCCTTTCATCATCAAATTTCCGCTGCCTATCACAGTGGTGCCTTATCAAGCACCCTTTACTCAATAGCGGGCCCATTCCTAGGATTTCAGGTGCTGGCCTTCCGTGCTCAGAAAACAGGTGTCCCCACTGTTTTCAGGCAGGAAAGGTCCCTGCACAGAAGCCTGGGAAAGGGCAGGGGTATCAGCCGCTGTTCTACCTGAAGGAACAGGTAACAGGAAACTGTTGATTCAATGGGCTGAACTTAATTGGCAAGCATTAGTCAGCACTGAGTGTTTTTTGTGAATTAAAAATCCTCATAAGAATTCTTCCCAACAAAAGTTTTGTAAGGGGGGAAAGATACATGCCCAGAGATGCCCTTCCAGGAGCAGTCAGTTCTTGTAACTCTATTTTCAGTGCTGCATTCTCTCGGTGTATTCCAGAAAATATGAGCTAGGAGCAGAGGGCAGTGTCAAGCTTTACGTGGTTATGTGTAGTGCCTGAGCTGTTAGGCAAATTGTCTATATTCAGGGGGAAATGGATTTCAAATCTCAACTAAAGGCTAATATTCCAAACCAATTAGTATGATGGATCAGGTTTTCAAGCTCTCAGTGCCTTCCCTGGCCAGGCTTTTTTTTTTTTTTTTTTCCTTTGAATTAATGAAACTGGGCATATGGTTTCTGACCAGACTATTCATCTGTGAAACAGGCCATACATTCGATCACCCAGCAATGCCACAATATAGAGCGTATGCAGAGTTAGGGGTATGAAGACTGACATTTTAAGGTTGTCAGAGAAATGTGTTTTACAGGAGCCAGTAAATCCTTGCTCCCCTTATTTAACTTTCAGTGCTTATCTCTTCTCATCAAGACAGCACCAAGCAGCTCTTGTCCTGGCGGGTGTCTCAGTACCTGCCTGCCTTCCCAGGCAGAAAGACATTCATTCTCTGCTCCAAACCCTGCTCCTGAAAAATTGGCTTGCACAGACTTTGCTGTAATAAAATCAAGGCAGGCAGGAAGGCCGGCGTAGTGACAGCAGGAAGAGCCCATCTGCTCTCAGCTCCTTGCTTTGACAGCAGGGCTGCTCAGAGCATCAGGATGAGCTCCCAGCTCTGCTTGGTGGGTAGGAAATATTTGATAAGCGCATGCCTGCCCTTCCGGGACTCCACAGCACAGGCTTTGTTTCATCTACAGATGATTAAATGGTCTACGGGGCAATTACGAACCAAAGGAAGGAATAGCCAGCTCTCTCCAGGTTTCCTCAATCAGCACGATTGAATTTCTCAAAGGAAGGCAGCAGTAGCAACTGCAGGCTCAATGACTTTTCCTGAAAAATGTTCTCCAGTTTAGGATTGAGCTTTCATTTAACTACTTGCTGTTTCATTTTATTAAGTGCAAATTGTGGCTTAATAGATTTACAGTTGCCATAAACTTCGGCATCATGAAAGCTGTCAGAGTGGCCAGTTGCACAGCATATTACTCAAAGGATGGTAGAGAGAGTTAAAAGGACAAGCCAGGCACTAAGAAAATCTGCAGAGCATTTTAGCGGGTCTATGTACAGTGTTCTCAGAGGCAGAGAGAGACAAAACACAAGCAGTCACTTTCCTTTTGTTCCTCTTTTTTCTAGGCATTAGAGCAGAGGTGAAAGATTTCAGAAGTTTGTCTGCAAGTGAAAAATAGCTTATTTTGCCTTTTCAGACACAAATTTTGTAAATTAACTCTGCTAGACAGTGGTTACTCAGGTTCTAAAACACCGTTTTTGGTTGTGTGGGTTTTTTCCAGTGTGCCCATTACACTGTAGCTGTGTTCTGCACTCATTATACTGTGTTTAGTTGCAGATACATACCAGTAGACATACTGGAGGAAGTTCAGAGAGAAACATCAAGGCTGACTGCGGAGCAGGAGGGACAGAGTTCTGTGAGAAGATTTGAAAAATTACACACGAGTGGTTTGGTTAAGCAATGATGGGACAGTGGGCATGAGAGCCATCTCTGGACTTTTTCCCTAGGACAAAGACCACAGGCTATGCAATCTTTACCTCCAAGTTACACCAGTGATTTATGGAAAGCTGCTTGCCTTCCTAAATCTAAGTGAGAAGGGCTAAAGAGAGGAAAAGAAGATGAATTTTCACTTTGTGTATGGGGGATTTTTTTTTCCTTCTAAATAAAGTCTCCTTTGGGAGGCTATTAATTTCATAAGTCAGCAGCTTTTTCCACCAACCACAGTTTTTTGGCAAATATCTAAATCTCTCAGTGTGTTGCTAAAAAGGTGGTTCATTTACTCCTCACAGCATACTCAGGGATCTGATATTCACAAAAAGAGCTTGGAGGTCCCTGGGGAAGTTTGATGCTAGAATAAAGCAAGATTGCTCAGTTCTGTTCTGTTGCATCCCCTAAGCAAAGAACTCTCTCATGTAGGAGTATCAAGGTAAGGAAGAAAAAGATCTGGTCTTCTATGCAGGACATTTTCCCTCTGTGTACACACAGGGGCATTTCACATCCTTGGCTTACATTAGCAAATATCTCCATATGCAAAGATGCACCTGAGATGTGAAGCAGTAGAAAGGTAAACTATAAATTAAGAGATGAACCTATTTTTCCATTACTGCATTCTGAAAACTGTTTGCTTCATGGTTAAATGTTCTGGAAGACACTGAAATGTACGTGTAAACTTTGCTGAATGACAACCACTGTACCAGAGGGCAATATATCAGAGGACCCAACAATTATGTAAATAGTTTCTTGGTATAATGATCCTGTGTGAAACAAGTCTATTTATTTCAAAGCAAATTTAACAGAAAAATAACTGTGAAGTGACTATACTGGGAGAGTTAAATCGTACACAAAATAAGTATTCAGATTGTTTCATGATGACTTGTAAATAGCCATGGACCTGCCACTGAGGAGACTTTTGCCCTTCTGTCCTACCACCACTGCTCAGGAGCCTGCAGCCTTACAAGGCCACTGTACCCTTGCAGCCTGTTCCCTCTCCTTTCCTGTCAACAGCCCTGCCCCATCCCATAACCTGGTGCATAGATCATATTAGAGAGGCTGGAACAGAATTATAATGCTTTGGGGTATGTTCAGAGGTGCACAAATCATTACCAATAAAACCCAAACCACCTACTGAAAACAAACAAGGGAAGTCTATTTTCTAGACCTTCTTGTGGTCTAGCTGTTAAACTGTGCTTCAAGGGAAAGAAAAAATGCTTCTAAGGTAGTTTGTAGTTGACTTTGCTACACTGTCAGTCTGTGAAATGCAAGCTATTCCTTCTAAACAAAGCTAAACTGTGTGCTTTCCTTGCCTTTGAAATAGAAAACACACCTTAGTAGACACAACCAACAAGACTTTTTTTTCTCCCCACAGTTACTTCATATGTAAATTCAATTCATTTGTTTCTGTAAAGTGGATCTTACTGTGTGAATAGAAGATAAGGTTTTAAGGCTTTCGGTCCACTATTCTAATTACAGTGTAAAACACTTTGTGCATTTGTTGTAAAATTTTGAAATCATTTAAGTATCTCAGAAAATTGCCTAAATCTTCTTTACTCCATTAGCAAATGTCGTATGTACAGATCATCAGACGACTTAATGGTCACCATGCTAATAGACAGCTGCCTGCACACTGCGGCGAGCGAGGCCATTTGTAATTCTCATTAACAGTTCTACCATTTTTGGTTGCATGAGAAGTGATAACACACTGATCTAACAGTCATTAAGAACTTTTTCTTACTCCTCTAGGATTAATTTGCATTGACCCAGAATTCTCTATTTGCTTAACACAAGCAGTGGGCCACTTTGATGTTATCTGCTTCTATAAACAATAGTGTACAGTTCTCTCCTGGGCTAAAACAGCTCTTACTCTACTGAGAATTAGATGTATTAATCATTCTGAAGTCCAAGAGTGCATGATCATAAATTGTGTGCAGGGACCTCACTTAGCAACTCCCAAGACTCTCATTTATCAGCATTTTTTTCCCTTCCTGGATATTTAGTATGTAGGGAGTAATTTATTTCTGAGCCAGTTCTTTGTGATGTCTTTCATGTTGAAGTAAAGTTGGAAAACTTTCTGCAACAAATATAATTTTTCTTACTTCCTTAGTGTAAAAACAAAAATTATGGACCACAGCTACAGATTGTTTCCCTCAAGTGGTCAGAACAGAAAGCACAGCCAAGCTTCCAGTCACTGAGTTTGAATTCAGTGAACCAGACACTGGTAACTAAAAGTGAGGCAAACTGCACACTAAATATGCCTTTTCTTAGTTATTCAATTAGAGTTTTAAAAGTGTGGAGCCTTTTTAAAGCTGATACACACCTAACTTCTCTTACCTTTCTCAAACTCAATTGCCAAAACGTTATAACATATAATTAAAGCAAGATGAAATCTTCAGAGAGCATTAACTTAGTTTATATTTTCTCAGAAAAGACCTGGCTACCAATGAGTGATGTTTTTGTCTTTACCATTTATTGTTCTTCTTCCCACCATCAAAACACAGTACAAATCTGCCAAAAATGTAAGGATGAAAAATGCTGTTCTGTATCAGGTCAGAGCTGATGTGATACCATGTATTTCATACTTTTATTGCTTTTATTGCAGCCAGTAAGAGACTTTTATTTAAAGTCTGCCTTGAATTTCAAAATCCCCTTGCAAAAGGATACTAAGTCAGAGAATACAGAAATCAGGGACAGTGGCAGCAAAAACATTTTGAGTGAAAGGATGAAAACCTTGGGTCTTAGAGTTCAATTTCTTCAGCTTTTGGGATTTTTCATTACCTAAACCAAAAGGGGGAAAATAAGCCCTGATTCTGCTTTCCTTGAGAGGAGCATAGATGAAGTATCTTCATTGACTTACCAGGGAAAGTCCATATTTAATTAATTTTTGATGGGAAAAGAATTTTGGCCCAACTCAGGCACAATCAAATTCATGAGCACAGAAAATTTTCTAACTTTTTTCCTAGTTTCATCCTGAGCTTCACTTCAGTTTGAAAGCTCTCACTGTTTTATTGTAAACATGTGGTTTTAAAAGTACGGTACTAATCCAAAGTTATCAGCATGTGAGTTTATTTTATATTAAGTACTTCAAAAATATATGAACATAAAATGCCAACAGAAACAACAAAAATATAAATAAATCACTATATCCAGCAGAAGTGCTTTAATTCAACATGTAATAAAAACTTTAAAAATTGTATGCCACAGTGTTAACTGAAGGAGTTAGTAATTTTTTTTTCCTGTAGACAGTTTTGCTGCTGCAGCCAAAAGATTCTCAAAGGTTGTTAAAAAATAAAATGAAGGTAAAAAAAAGACAGTGGAAAAATATTTATTTCCCCTCAAGAAACTCTGGCTTCTGTGATTTGGCATTCTTCTCAGCTTTTGAGAACATTTGTTTTAGTAAAGGCCGTGACTGATTCTCACAGATTCTCTGCCCCTCTCACATAAAGTATTTAGGAACCATGATCTGTCCTCACCTAGAGCTGTGCAGTCTCACTGACATTCATAAAAGCATGAGAGCAGTTGCTGCAAAAGCTCCTCAGACTTCAGAGGCTGCCCTAATTCTTCCTGGATTTCTAATTACAAAAGAGTTTTCTTCCAGATTCAGGGGGCAAAATTCAGCCAGCAGTGATGTGAGGCACCCTGAATGATTTTGACCTAGTAAAACTATCAGTAATTACCTGTGGAAGATTTTTTCTTTATGACTATGTAGACATGTTGCATGTGTACAGCACTTAATGCCTACACGAGGTGACACAGGTGTGCCTGAGCCAGACGTACCTCAGTGTCATAAAACTCGGGGCATCCTTGTTGATTTGGCCGATGTGTCATTTTGTAGGAGTAATGATTTTTTTTTTTTTAACACTGCCTCAGGAAACACTGCACCTCACTCCACAGACCACTGCAGATATGCTTACAGTGCAGTTAATCTCTAGCACATCTCCAGCTCATCTTTATTTTTAAAATGCTGTGGATAGATGCTCAACACAATCCTCAAGAGTTATTTTTGCATCATCCATACACTAAGAACTGTACCCCTGGCTGAAACAAAGGTAAGCAGGGGCTTTCAAGTGCCTTCACTTTAATGGATGGTCAGCAGGCTTTTTGACTGCTTGTTCTCTGCTCCTTTTATACTGCTGCTGCAGCAAGAGTTGATCTGGGCTTACTCTTAAAGCGTAATCTACTGAATCCTGTATTTGTAGCCTAAGGGAGTGAAACCATCTGCTTAATTTAAGATCCACTTTAAGAAGTTACAGCACTTTCACTGCCCTTGCCACTCATGCTTCCATTGGCATATCTCTGAAGAACTGCACAATTTAAGTAAAGCTATTAATTTATTGAGGTCTTGCTATTGTTATCATTACCTCTCCTGAGACTTAATTCCTGATAATAATTTTGTGCTTTCCATTCGGTCTCACAGTATATTCATTTGTATTTATAGACAATAAACCTTTCTTTCTAAAAGCCCTACCCCAACATTTGAAATGCTGAAATATATGTTCACTTTTGAAAGCTTGAGGTCCTCATTACAGTCTCATCGAAATGCGAAGGTATAAACATAAAATTGTGTTTGCTGATAACATTAGAAATAACAAACAGGAAGTTTCATTTTAGTCCTTTCCTTTTCTTGCTCTATTTTGTAGATCACTTGCATCAATAATTTCATAAGAATATGGGAGAGGCCATGAAGACCCAGAGGTTTATCACTGAGAATTCCCTTACTCCTACTCCTTGGACCTTTCTATGAGTGCAGCCATGCCAACAGGTAATAGATGAGGTGTCTATAGATGCCTATGGAAGTCTTTTTTCATGTGCATTATCTTACTGGGAGAATAATTTGCCACCTCCATGCAAGACACTAGAAGGCTACTTAACTTGTGAAACACCTTCTTTTAAAGAAATGCCAGCTATCTGTTTAGAATTTAAAATACAGGTAATTGACATCAGAAAACATGTTCTTTTCAGAGATTTAAGAATGGGGTCACCTGGTACCTGCCCTTTGCAAAAGTAGTCTTTCCAGTTGGCGTTCCCTCATGTTCTGGATCCCTGCTGGAAGCACGGGCATCTCTCTAAGTAGGATTTCCTTCAAAAGCTTAAGAAGGGGCAGAGAGGAGAACAGCTGCATTCAATTACCAAAAGCATGTGTCTGCTAGTCAGGAAGAAAGGGTGACTGCTGCTGCTCAGACAGAACAGCTCCTTGTGCTTTGGAAGCAAAGTCTGGCAGATCAAAAATACACAGTACTTTATTTTGGTGAGAACACTAGTTTGAAAAAGCCAGGCAGAAAATTTCCTTGAAGAAGAGTGGCATCTGAACAAGTTAAATGTTGTGGTGGCCCCTCTAAAACAAACAAGCAGAGTCTTCCAAAAATCAGTTTCTCCTTATAAATTGTTCCTGCTGTAGTTTAGGAGCTGGGGATAGGAAGGAAGCAGTCTTTGATCGGGATTAATCTTAAACCTATAAAAATAAATAGACAAAACTTGATGTTCCGTGTGGATAATTTACTTCCTAAACATCCTCTCCTTATGGTTCTCTTCTAGTACTTTGCTCTCTGGAACTTTGGTTTCTTTCAAAGTGGAGTCTGAAAATGATAAATGAGGACTTGAGGAAGAGATCGCTTGATGGGAGGATGCAGCCCAATTTCAGTAACAGAGGCAACGTCAAGAGCTCCATTTACAATGCAGTTGTGTGTAGAACAGCAGGAAATGAGGAATCTGCTCCCTGTCAGCAGGTACTCTACAGACCCAAAGTGAAAACTCAGATGACAGTTATTCTATTCCTCAAAGTTTGGCTCTGCTTTTGACATGGTGTATCAAGTTCTTCAAGGGGATGGAAAGGAGAGGATGAATGTGGGAGGGCTTCAAGAGCAGATCACAAATACACTACTTGTGACAAAAAAAAAAAAAAGCATCTTCTTTTTACTTCATTTTTTTCCTTCTATTTGTTTTCAAAAATGTCTTTTAACTACTTAAAATACTGAATTGCAGACCACCAGACTACACTGAATTCAACAGAGCTATGAAAGTCAAATGGAAAAAATATACAGATTATGGTCTATTGAGTTGGAAAACATCCAACATTGTTCCTGAGATTTAGGTGATCTTGGATATAAGAACATTTATTATTCGACTTGTGAATAGTCTTCAGTTAATTTACCATGGGATTAAAAAAAAAATAAGAAGGAAAAAAAGACATTAAAAATACAGAGTTCAAGGATGTTAAAAATAAGTAGAGGAAGGAGGGGGTTATACTATGCTTAATCCTACAATTTCCTCACTGGTAATGAGTTATAAGATGATATGCAGTTGCTCTAGCTTCTGAACTGTGAAAGGCAAACAGGAATACAGGTTCTGTTGCCCCAAAGCAAAATCTATTAATTCTATCCTCAGCATACTCCTTGTGAAGCCCCTTCTGAGTAGGAGTTCAATAAACACTCTTCCAGAAGGCATGAGGGAAAGTAGTTTTTATATTGTAACTACTCAATATGAAAAATAGACACAAAAAGCTCTGCCTAATCTGCAATCACTTCAGCTTTGGAAGTTTTGTATCCTTACTTATAGATAATATATTCGTTACTATGATGGCATCAGGCAGCACAAAGGGATTTATAGAGCTGGTCAGGGCTCTGGCACTCTGGAGAGGGCATATGGTGAGGTTTTGCAACCCTTTCTGACAGACTGAACAGGTTGAAGGCAGAGGTAGGTAGTGATGCAGTAGGGATGACAAGTTGGGAACACGATGGCCAGCAGCAGCAATGACAGCTGAGGCTGTAGAGCTGCATAGGCAGATGGATTATTGAACAGAGAGAAGGAAGCTGCTTGTGCAGAGCTCCATGAAACAGTCAGTGTTTTTCATATCCGAAGTCTAAGACAACATGAAGAAATGGCTTCTTACATCAAAGGAAATAAGCAGAGGCTTATAATAAAGGAAACTTCTCTCTTGCTGTTCCATTTGTGTAAGGGACGAGAAAATTCCTACCAGTGCTCTGGTGAAGGAGATAGACAAGACAAAAGGTGGAAGATGTTACCCCTTTGGCCATGAATGTGATGCTTATGACAGAAGAAGATGAACAAACATCTTGTTATTTTTGTCTTTCTTTGGGTACCAGGTTTGGCTTCTCTATCAGTTTCTGTGGCACTGGTAATTGTGGGCCATGCTCTTTTGTCACACAAAGAATTATTTATAAACTATATCACACCAATTATATATATATATATATATATATATATATATATATATATATATATATATATATATATATATATTAATGAGCAATCAATTACAATAATTTGTAATTTTTTTTTTTTAGATCAGCTGCTTGGAACATGCCCCTTCTGCTTCACATCTGTTTCAAAATACACAGTTAGATTCTGTTTCCTTGATATTCCATCTGCAGTTTCACAGCTGCATGTGTCCCACACAGTGCTGTTTTGTTCAGCATTTAGATTAAGTCATTATTTCTTCCTATAGTCACCATTCTGATAGATGTACGTGTCTTTTCAAAGCCACCTAGGGATAAGGATTGAAATTGTATCTACTTCAGTATAATCTGCTAACATAAAGGACAGACAAACCATGCTTTTTCTTTGCTTTAATTACTAATTAAAACCAAAGGGTTTTTTTCTGTAATTTTAATTTTTAAGTTAATTTTCATCCCTGGGAGGTGATGGTGGTGTTCACCTTTTGTACATCAGTGGCCTGAGCACTACTGAGAAAGCTTTCGGTCTTTCAACATCCAGCACTGGTTTCAGTGACTGTGTGGCTGAAGGAATGGAGTGCCGAAATTTTTCTCGAAGTACAGATGTTTTGACTATTTGAACAAGCATGGCAATATCTCAGCATTATCATTATGTCATATCACAGCACATACCCACAGTATTCAGTAGGGTCCCAGAACTTAAATGAAACAACACCAGCTATCAGATTCTGCCTGTGAGAGACATTCCCTCTCTTAAACAAAATAAAGTAAAATGGAGTGATTTTATTATTATCAAAACATCAGGATGCTGTTAGCAATTGAAGTGCCAATTTAACTTTAAGTCCCTCTTTGATATTCTTACTTGATGAGAGTACATGATGGCCATAAATCTAACGTGGCAATGATTCTGAAAGGTCACCTGTGGATACTGTTTTTCATGGTGTTAAATAGACTGTAATGGTCTCATTATTTCTCCAGAAGGACAAGTGGAAGTCCCATTGGTCTTCTTGCTGTCTCATAAATAATTAACAGGCTGTTTTAACTGGGCATAACCTTTGTACAGAGTGGCTGAACTTCACCACATAGCAGAGGCAGAAGAGATGCAGAAAAATATCATCCATCATTGATGGTACTAAAACATTCAGGTGATCTAGGAATAAAAATAAAAGAGTAATAAGCAAGTGGTAATCAAGCAGTTTTAGAGAAACAAGACCAGTTGTCTTTATGTACAGATCAGAATAGTTTTAGCATCCTTCATCATCCAGGTTATTCTTAATTTTTTTTTTCACATCATCCCACATGACCATTCAGCTAACTTTCCAACATAAGAAATTTAACTATGGGATAGGTGAGAAAAAGTTCAGAATGTTTATCTTTCTCTTCTGCTATAGGCAAAATACTAAAGAAGAGGGGAAAAAAAAAGAATCACATTCTTGCTGTTAACAACTCAAAGCTTTCAAGAGGGGATGACTAAAATAAAATCCTGCATTTGAACATTGTAATTACTTTTGGTTTAGATAAATAATCCTCTCCAACTTTCCTCTTTCAGCATCATCAGGGTCTAACATCAGTTTTCTTGGTAACAACAGCTCGTGTTAACAACAAAGACCAAGGTCTGAGCTCACAGGAGACATTTCATCACAACAAAGTGAGGTGGTGGGGCAGAAAGTGTGTCTGCTATTGAATAAAGCTTGTCTGGAAAAGAAATGCTCAATTCAAGCAATGAAATTGGAAAAAAAATAAAATAATGGAGATTAGACAAGCAGAATCAAAGAGAGAGAGAAAAAGACAGAGAACACCAGTCTTTCAAATGTTTTAGTTTTACAGAAAGGCAGACACAAGTAGTCTGTAAGAACATGATCTGTATGTTTCCACTGCAACTGTTCCTATTGCCTCCTTTGTTCTCCATTTTGGGAAATGAAAGTATCTTGCGTACAAGTCATGGCAAGTTCATACAGAAAAGAAATAGTTTAACAATTCTGCTTTTGAAGTTCACCTCTGTGTAATTGTATTCTCTCCTTGGGCATTATAGTCTGACTGATGAACACATGATAGTTGGAGGAAAAGGAAAACTCTGAACACCCATTACAGGAGTAGGTGTAGGAGGGATTGCTTTTGAACATGTGTCCTCTTCCAAGATGCTTGTAGCAGCCCCACCAAGCAAAGAGCCTGACATAGGGAGAAGAGGGAATACTTTAGAGCAGGATTAGCAGGAAGCTCTAATGCCATTTTTCAGACAATTGACAGGAACACCAGCTCCTATTCCAAAGCATTAGCTTCTGGTGGCAGCAAGACTTTGAGGAAAACCATGATACCAACATTCAGGAGACTCTGAAGTCAAGCAGCTTTTCATGCAGAGGCCAGGGGAGGTTTTGAGCTGCTTTGCCCTACTGATCCCTGAACTTCATGGGTGTTAGAGGACTTGCTTTCCTGCCCTTTCTGCCAAGAAAACAAAATTTCCCTTTTAAGAAGACACTAAGCCTAAAGTCTCCAGCTTAAAGACCTAAAAAAAAAAAAAAATTCCAACAGACAACACTTCCTTTGCATTTTTCTAGAAACTCCTTCCAGTACCTGGGGAGTTCCTTGCAGTCTAATAGGATTTTTACCTCACATCCTCTTTCTATTTTCAGCTGGTTTTTACATTTTTAAAAATTTAAAGGGAAAGCAGTAAAAGCAGAAAACAGCATTCAGGTAATTTTATGAGTTAGCTGCAATGGGTGGTAGTTTCTAGTTGCGTGCCACAGAACCTCAGTGGTACTGCTCAAGAAGTCTATGAGATTTGGAGATTTGGAGAGATTTATTAGGTTCTTAACCTCAAGTTAAAAAGGAAAGATAAGTTGAGGAGAGTCTCCTCCCAAACAGACATCAATTGCTTACAAATAGTCAGAAAAATGTCACTGAAAAAGTCATGCATTGAAAAACTAACAGTTTTTACGACAACCTTCATTGCTCTTTGTGTAACTTTTTTCTTAAAGCTGAACTGAGGAATTATAGTCAGGCTGAAGTCAGGAGCTCCCTCTTCTTGAAAAGAAAAAACAAAAACCTAAAATGAAGGCTAAGAGTGTTTCTGCATTCTCCCCTCATAGCATGTATACACAGACACACAGTTGCAGAGATGTCCACAGGTGTGGACCCTTCAGCTCTGCCCTCCTGTTCAAGAGCCCTCTCGCACTTAATGAGCAGATCCAAAGCTTCATAAAAACAAAGTCCTATTACTGACTTTAGGAGGTCAAGCCTCACATATAAGCAATTTGAGGAAAGAGAAACAAAAACACATTAGTTCCTGCTGAAATTTTTTGTGCCCTGAAAAAAAAAAAGTCTGAATTTTCCATTAATTCCATGTTGAGGTAGGAATACACAAATCTAGAGGTTACAACTTGACTTTTAGCAGCAGCAGCAGCTCCATGGCAAACATGAGCTCTTACTGATCATGCCTTGGCATTAACTAATGTGGTTTCTATGCAACCTGAGGGCATAACTACGGGCTGTTTGCAATATCCCAAATTTCCCCCATGGTCTCCAATGTTTACTTAAACTCTAGAAACTGAGATGTGGATTTTCATTCATTTTAGCTTAGAAAATATTGTGCTTTTACTGACTGTTGCTATTGTCTACTGAATGCAGTCATGGGATGGAAAGCAAACAAACCCTGAAGATGCAGGTGTGTGATGTGTTGAAATCTGATACCTCTCGCTGCCTGTAAGTAAAATAAACAGAATTGATTTAAATTAAGTGTTGACTGCAACCTCAAAGTATTTTTTCCTTTTATCTCCTAAATATATATATGTAGGTGACATTTTAAAACCCTAGGTCTTAATTAATTTTCAAGGGGAGTTCTTCCTAAACACATAGGACAGATTCTGATCTTTGGCGTTTGGTGGAGGGTAATGACAGAGAAATGTTGTTCTGTTTTCATCACTGGCTTCAAGGGATTTTACAAAATTTCCCTGTTACAACAATTGCATGAAACGAGACCTGAATCTGTCTTCTTCTGCCAGATCACAATCATCACGGAAATTTTAAAACAAACAAAGAGCCAGAGGCTACCTGTTCCTCTGTGCAGTGACTGCAAGCTGCCAAGGCTGGACCAAAGCCAGCCTTCAGGTCAGGTTTACATTATCACCAGCAAAGAACTAAAATCAGGTCCTGAAAAAAAAGGTACCGTAGCTAATAAGAAATTGAAAAAATCTGATTAGCACATCTGCAATTAATCAAAGCCGTCACAAATAATTCAATGAAATGTAACTCTTTGCTGAAATCTGTTTTGACTCAGTTTACAACAGTCTGAACAATTGTGCTCCCCTTCAGGAAAACAAACAAACAATTTCCCTGGCAAACAAGGAAGGCAGTGTTACCTTAGCTCTGCATGGGATGACAGTTTTCTGTGTACATATTAGTACACATTGGACATGTTTCCATAGCACTTACAGAGTAAATTTATATATTCCTTAAGGGCTTGTGCCCTTAACGGGGTGGATTGAGAGCCTGAAAGACTGAATGAAATCAAGGTGTGTTTGGTTTGGTAAGTACCTGCATGAGAGGCTGCAAAGGGAAGTTTGGGGGCTGTTGGAAATGTTGTACATAATACAATACACTTACCCAAGTTTCTGTGTTTGATCAAAGCTCCTGTGTGGTTTTGAGAGAAGCTGTGTCCACAAGGAAATCCCTTTTTCATTTAATTTTTGTTTTATTTTATTTGAACATAAAACCAAAGCTTTGAAAGCTTATTTTAAACCTTGAAGATCTCTTGCAGCCTTTCATGAGAAACTATAACATCAGTAATGATGCTCTGGCTTCCAGAATTTCCCTTTCAGTTTTCTTGGATTCATTATTTTACCCCCTCCAGGAGATGAAAGCTGGTTCTGTGATCCAGAATGGATGCCCCTGGGGTTTTGGTGGGGAGAAACTCATCCTTGCTGGGACTCAGAGAGGCCATGATCCTATGCATCACTGAGCAGCTACTGAAGGAAAGGGAAACTGGTAGAAACAGAGACTTAATAACAGTATTCTGACCCTCTCCTGTCTAGCTTCAGCAGAGTTAGAGCGGCAGGAGATCTTCTCTAGCTCCTGCTGCAAAAGGAGAGCCTAATGCAAACAAAATGGCTCCATGCAACCCAGCTTCATTTCCCACATCTTTGATTGCTCTTACCGCAGCCTATGTTTGACATTCCTTTCGCTACTTCCACGTCAGATCTACAGCCTGACTGTGTCTCCATCTAGAAAATTCTTAATGAAGGGGCTCCATTGTAGACATGCAAAGAATGGAGACTGCACAAAAAGAAAGAACCATCCTGGTGATAGGGGGACCATGACTGCAGAGATACAAAGTAGTGCAGTGGGTTCCAAAGCAACATTCAGTCCTACTGCATCTTCCTTTTAATAGCGATCCCATGACAAAAATGGTATTTTCAGTACACGCACACTGATATGTGCCAACTCTAGAACACTGAAGATGCAAATACAGCTCCTTTAGATAGCAAACACTGCTCTGTCTTGGCTCTGCACATGGGGTTTTTTTCTACTTTTCTTTCCCTATTTTGTTATGTCCCATCATAATTTAGTGTTTCTCCTGCAAGCTGCTGAAAACCAAAGAGTACAAAGGGCACAGACTGTAAAATATCTCAAAAAAGTGCAAGTTCTTGTGGGAAGGGACTACGCTTGTCACATCTAGAAAGCATCTTAACCACTAATGTCCTTGTGCAAAGATAGAAGGGCCAATAATAAATAGGGCAGTAAAGATGAAGGGGATGTATTTTATAGTATTAATTTCATAGAACACAATGGAATACACTTAGGAGGACTTTTAGGTATCATAATATCAGGTTTATCTCATCTTAGCCAAAGTGTAAACAAACAAGACAAAATATAACAGAACTCTCAGTATGTCATTAACTTGATATGATGGACTGCAATAAAATTGGATATAGTGTTGTTACACTTCTCTACAACCACAACTTTGGATGGTGTACAAGTCTTGGAAATAGCACTGCTTTGTGGATAATAAAATAATGTGAACAATGAATATCCGATCCAAACTTGAGTGGATAATTATCGTTAGAGATGTGAATATTCCCAAGAAGGCAGCTTTTACTATTGCTCATAGATACATTCTGTAACTCTTTTTTTTATATATATTGCTGGCAAAATGTTTAGGATGGAAAATCATAGGCAATTCACATCAAGTAAAATGTGCAGGCCAGGAGTTTTGCATTAAAATATCCGCTAGGCTGCACTGGATTTATAACCCCTTAAAGCAGTACAAAGGGTTTTAGTATTGGATATAAATTATGTATAAAACACTCAGCATGAACTATTGTCCCTGTATTAAGGTAGGTACATCAGGCATAAAAAATAAATGAAAAATATACATTAATGTTAAGAGGTCAACTTTAAACTGACAAAATCAAGGAAATGCAGAATTACTGCTGAATCCTTCTGCCACTCATTTTACCCCCTACTCAGTTCACACTGGGTCATCCCATTTCTTTCCAAGCTGGAGTAAAACCTCTGCTAACAGAAAGAGCAAGCAAGAGCCAGTGACTTGAGTACACATGGGGCAAGTGGTGACTTGGGACCACTGCTACTCATCTGCTCATCCTTTTCAAGAAAGAAACCATCCATTCATGCAACAGATACAACTTTCTTCTTTTCCACCTAGGAACATTCTTCTTCTAGGTGTTCCTCCCTCCCCACCTACCCTACCAGTGTGTGTTATACTCACTCAATAATTAGCTTATCACACCCCTCTTCTGTTAAAATGGAGCCCAAACATATTTTGGCCCTACTAAGCTGTAAGTAATAGTATTTCAAACACTTCAGAGATATTTTTGTTCTGGGAAAAGTGCTTCTTTCTTTGAAACAAAGGGCAATCAGGACAAAGGGTATTACTAGAAGTCTATCACGTTATTTTATTAAGACCTAAATAATAAGAGCATTCAAATGCACATATTCAGTGAACGTAGGATATATTTTACAAGACTAAGTGTAAACTTGATTTCAGATAAGCCAGTGGAAATGTGGGTTGCATCCATAAATGTCATATTCAGTAGGGACTAATCTGTTAACCCAGCCTACTTGGAAGCTCCCTGTAGATCACAGCCTTTCATTCTTTCCCATTAAATAACTGATCTTCTTTGAGTCACCCTTATTGATAGGGATTAGATCACCACCCAAATTAGTGAACATTATCAAACTCAGTAACTTCTGACTGAGAAAGAAAGATGTTGAGCTGAAAGGCTTCGAGTGACAAAGACCATAAGGAATTATTTTG
>NW_020956209.1:205235-208863 GCF_003031625.1 Empidonax traillii
ATCACAGCCTTTCATTCTTTCCCATTAAATAACTGATCTTCTTTGAGTCACCCTTATTGATAGGGATTAGATCACCACCCAAATTAGTGAACATTATCAAACTCAGTAACTTCTGACTGAGAAAGAAAGATGTTGAGCTGAAAGGCTTCGAGTGACAAAGACCATAAGGAATTATTTTGCTTCAGGGAGTAATTACACACTTAAAAAGTTATTTTAGTCCCACCTGTAGCCATTAGATTGCTTTATATTCTAGTATTAGAGACCAAAAAGGTCCCTACTGCCACGTGCAAGTAATTACAGATTGTGATCTAGTTGTTTCTGTGAGACTAATAATCCATAACAAGCTGACTGCCAGTTACACATGGAAGGTTTCAGTCATCTCCTTCTGTACATTTCTCAGACTAGTCATTTGGTGTTATTAACATCTGTTAAACTCTTGTGCAGTGACAGTTACAGCACGACACTAAGACATGCTTCTTGGATTTCTCCCGCTCACACTCGCTCCAACTACGGACGCAAGCATTCGGCACGCACAGGCACACACACGGAACTCAACATGCAGGAATAGGATACAGTACTTTAAAATAAGATGAGAATTCATCACAGCCTCCTAAGTCAATAATTGCCAAACCAATTTGCAAATGTTCTTGCTGACACCGGGTGGAATTGTTCGGATTTTCTAAAATATTTCCCTTTTGTCAAAAAAAGTCTGTAAGGGCAAAGAAGCTTTATATCTTTCTTTCAGTGACTGAGATCTTTACAGGTGGAAAAACTTTTGGCGCTTGTAGGGTCAGTTGCTGTTGGGTTTGCAGTGAGACCTGAGCACATTGTCTTAAATATGACTGTCTGAAGATGCTGTGTCCAGCTGCTGTTTCTGGAAGACTCCTTTAAGTTAGTTAAATCCAAATGTTTCTTTTTGCTGTATTTCTACAGGGACAAACACATGCCTGGCATGTATACTACACTTCAGAAAGATCAGTATTCATAACATGAAGCTCACAGAAATGTTGGTAAATATAATTTAAAACCACTTTGAGCAAAAAGTATGGAGTTCAATTTTGAAAACATTTATGGCACTAAAGTGAAAAAAATTGTGTCGGTCTGATGTTTTTCCACAGAGTTTTTGAGTTTGAGGGTGGTTTTTCCAGTGTGGGATATTCATACTCAGCATTCTCAGCTCTAGAACTGACATGGCTCTTTGAAAGGTGGGTCCTTCTTGCAACCCAGAGGACAGGATCCAGGTGACCTGTGGATAGCAGCATGGAGGCTGAGCACAGCTGTCCCAGCACATCCTTTCTACAGCCATTACAAATCAGGTCCCTCTCACAATAACATGTATAAGTGAAGGAAACATTTTCTGCTTCTTGAACTGTCAGGTCCCAAGGAATGCTGAACCAAAGACTAATTGTAATATCATGCAATCAGAACAATTTCACTTGATTTATTGGTGTAACTCCAGGACAGCAAAATTTGTCTTATTATATATAATATGGAGACAAGTTATGGGACATGAAGTGCTGAAACTGAAAATATACAGGACTTGGTAACACAGTTTATGATATCAAGTAGCTACCCTGTATGGTGCTGCTTTTTTTTTTTTTTTAGGACAAAATAAAAGTTATTTTCAGAGTGTTTTTAATGAAATAAAATTCTGGCAGAAATTTTGGTATCTGCTGAGAACATTTATGCCTCTCCAGGATAGCTGAGAGGAAGAGTAGCTTGAAGAGGCTCTTGAAAAATAACTAATTGATAACCCAATGATTTGAGCTTGTGTAGGCCAGTGAACTATGAGGGGGTGTTATCTGGATGTACTCTATAAAATTTAGGAAGAGAAACTAAGCTGTGATTTCTATTTGAAGCAACAGGAGAGGCCCAACATGATGCCAAAAATTCTGAAAAAAATAGCTAATTAACCCTTCTTCCAGAACCTAGAGGTCATGAATGAATTAACAGTTGTTTTATAGCAGTGATGAAAAAGCATTGTGATAGGAGAGGAATGATGTGTGCAGTAAATTTGCTTACAGTAAGTGATATAAATAGCCAATATGGAAACATTTGCAAAATAATTACTATAGGAACAACCTTTAAGTTCTGAGTGATCACAAAGATCCAGCCATGCTTTTGACTTTTCTTATTTGAAGTGTAACAACACTTTAAAGGCTGAAATGTAAAATCTGTTCTACAAATGTCTATTTTGTTACAGTCTTTCATGAGGGCATTATGGCTTTCAGGTGCAATAAACTACCCTTCTTTGTAACAACACCCCTTTACAAACACAAAGCAAATCATTATGTGGAAAGGGGAGAAGTTAAAAGCCCTAAATCTTCCATTCCCAAGGATACTGTTACCTTCAGATAGAATATATTTTTTTATGTATGTATTTACTGCTTAAATGTAGTATATCTCCATTGGGTTTAACTGACAAGATTTTAGGGAGTTCTTTATTACTGATTTATATGTGTACATATAGACACATATATACTCAACTACCCATTCACTTTTTTGCTCCTGTTTCCTAGCATAAAGTTATTACCTTCCCTGGAACAATGAACATGCAACTGCTTTCTAGACCAGTGACTATTCTTTCTTTGAAGAGGCTCATAATAGGATGCATGAAACATCTGGAAGAATTAAATCAAAGGGTGATGGAATTCCCACCGGAGAACACATGTCAAACAAGAAAAAGAGCCTTGTGGAACAAATGAGATTTTGCCCTGAGAATTAGCAAGTACAACGGCTAAGCTTAACATTGGATCGAGACGAAAACTCCTAAGAGGCCTATTGATACCCTTTTTAAACATCCACCGTGCTTAAAAAAGAGTAATTTGTGTAATACAGTCTGCAAGCAAAATGTCTGTTTTCCCTATCCACAACCACAATTCAGAGCAATTCCTGAGATCCACAATAATCTGCATGAAGGGAAGACGGTCTGGGGGACAGACTGCATGTAATAGGAATACCATCATTAGGAGAATGCTCAACTATAGCTCTAAAGCTGCAATGGGGAAGGGACAACCAAATGCAGTAGGCGTGTAGGGACCCACAAAGATAACAAAAGAAATTCATGCTATTAGTGAGAAGGAAGAAGGACTTTTTATTCCTTTTTAACTGTGTTGTTCACTCATCCATTGTGGTATGGAAAGCCACTCAAAGAACAGTTAGAATGGAATTAAGATACTCAAGTTGTTCATTTTGTCACTAGTGTGATTCCAGTTGCCACACCAAGGCTGAATTTCATTCAGTGTCTTTCTCAAAAAATATTTCATTAGGGAAAAAATTAGAAGTAACTTCAGAAAATTATACTCTAACACATCTGTCTGCCTGGCACAATCATATTCCTATCTTATTCACAGCTGCCAAAGAAAGAAAAAAGTTGAAATATGTCTGTACACTAGTTCAGAAAATTTTCAAAACTCGATTTCTCACTGGTCCAAAGGCAGCTCAAGGGAGCAGTGATACCTTTTTTTTTGCGCTCTTTTTCTGAAGTTGCCTTCACCCTCAGCCAGTGGAGAATGCTCTGCTCATGGAAGAGGGAACAAGGAAGACTGCAAGAAGTCCAGCTGATCTTGAAGTGGAGATGCATTTGGTAGTCAGATTACTTGATGGTGTTCTACTGAAATATTTTAGC
>NW_020956210.1:0-8815 GCF_003031625.1 Empidonax traillii
ATCCTAGACACCAGCTATTGAAAGACAACTGGAAAAATAAAATATTTTGGTATCTGTGCTGTCTTACTGTAGAATTTTATGGGATTGTGCTGGTATGACTTCATTGAGGGGGAAAAGCTAGTTTCAGTTCAAAGCATGACTTAATTTTACTGAAAGTCTTAGTTTTAGCTAATTTTTTTCAGTAATCAAGAAACTATGTTACATTACCATAACATGATGTGCTTCAGTAACACCATTTTTTCTTTTCAGGAGTCTGTTAGAAGTGTGGTATTTTCTGTTGGCTTTGCCTGTAGGCTGACTATTCCTCGCTCTTTGGGAGGTCTGACTCCCACTTATCAAATCACATATATATTAAACCTTTCATTAAGTATTGCTGACAACAGGCAGTATGTCTTAAAGATGCAGGATTCTCTTACTTTGGCATCCAAGTATCCTATAAAAGCTAATGATTGAAGCATATACTTTATCAATCCTCTGTTACCTTTTTCTCCCTTTTTCTAGTTTCCTCCATATCCTGCCACATGACATGTTCACTGCTCTTCTTACTTGCATGTTACCCCTTTACTTTATGCTTGACGTTGGCTTTGCCTTAAACTGCAGATTTATTTCTAAGGTTTATTACTGACATTTAAAACCATCAGCTCACATAGAGTAGTCTGTGCATAGGAGTTCCTCACAGTGTGTGTTCCAACTCCAAGCCTGTGCTAGGCAAATGATTTATCTTTGTGTATTTCTTGACTGCCATTTTCCCATTGTGCTCATCAGGCTTTGCTTGTGTCGCCCCAGGTTGGTGGGTCTTTGCTATTTGGAATTCAGCTGGGTTTAAAATTTTGTTATATACAATAAAGTCATAACTTATATTTTTTTAATTAATTTCCTATTTACAGTTTTGCTGATGTGTGTTTTGAGGCGCATGTTTTTACTGTTTTTTGGAAAGTACATTGAATTGTGTGTCAAGCTTTCTGAATTTATTTGAATTTATTATTAAGTTCAGATTGCTCCATAATTACATTGTATACTATGGAGTAAATGTAGTATATATTGCTTTGGGAACTATTATTCTTAGTATTATAGAACTACTGTAGTTTTCTAGAACGTGGTGCTGGGATTTTCCAGTAACCAGGATTTCTGTTTTAAATTCATTTTGTTATTTATTTAATTATTTAATTTATGAATTTGTTTTAAAATTGCAAAGCTTATGTGTAAAGATAACTGCCTACTTCTACTTGCCACACTTTTTAAATATAATAGATACTTTTCTATTACATTAAAACACCTCACCAGTGCATCATCAGATTTTTAATGCAGGTTTAATGGAAATGGCAATTTATAAATTGGGTTTTAGTGTGCATGGCTTGATGTATATGCTAACATTTCTGGGTACTGAGACAGTTATTCTCCTAATTTGAGCCTTAACATTTTCCATGTAAGTTTTTCTTCACAAGCATAAGAAAACTAGAAGTTTCCTTTTAAGCAATGAAGATGTGGTAGCCCTGTCTAGAAATTCAGAAGTGAGATTTAAAGAAAATAAGTTACACTGTAAAACTTAGGGTAAAATCCTAAGAGCTCAACAGTTCTGAGATTGCCAATCTTATCAGAGTTTAAAAATTTGGCTTATTTTGCCTAAGTCATCTTCTAAAGATTATTCATGCCGACATTTACATGAAAAGTGTTTGTCCTAAACTGCTTTGAGCAGAACACTAATCTAGAGGAGGCCTGTCTTTGTTAGAAGAACCCACTGTCCTAGACCATGAGGGTTTTTTTGTTGAGGTTGTGGGAAGTCATGCATTATATTCTTTTCTTTCTGTCAAGGGTCTTAATTGAGTCATTTTTTGCACAGTGTTAATATTGGCTGAGAATTTGAGGAGAGGTGTTGTGTGTATTCAGTTACACAAACAACTTTGTGAAAGCAGGCACTTTTCTTGGCAAAAAAATTTTAATAAGCAAAATCAGAATGCAGTTTGCTGTTTTTTTGTGTGTGTATGTGTCCATAACACTGGCAGTGCTGGTAAGTTTCTCACTTGGAAGAAGTTATTGAATTGTATGCTTTAATTATTACTCTTGATTAGAATTTAAAATGACCATGTATGTAAATCCAAGCCAAACAAAAGTATACATGAAAGATGATTTATGTGCAAGAAAACTGAATATATTTAAGGAGATTCTTAAGCAGATAGTTTACATTTTTTCTCATTTCTATGGTGTGTAGGTGCAGTTCTCCTGTCCAGTGTACAAGGATTAGCAATTAATGTTGATCCAGTCCTGTATACTTGGCTTATCTACCAACCTCAAAAACGAGCTGGTAGACACATTCAGCAGGTATGTATTTTTGAAGGGAAAGGGGTGGGAGTGGGGAAGCTTAAACTTCCGTATATGCCAGTAGTGCATTCTCTTTCTAAATATTTGTTGTTTGTTATCCTCTTCTGTGTAGCTTGTTGCTCATACTGTTGATTTTATTTTGCATTATTTAAAATGTTAAGTTCGCATATTAAAATTATAATTTCACAAATTTTTCATTTTTGATTTAAAGAACAAAGAAGGTGGCTTTGTGGTCACTGGGATCATTATTTTGCAACTGATTTTAAGCCTTCTGAGTCTGAATAACACATCATATTTTAAAATTTGGGATGGCCTATCAAATAATTACATAACTGGTCACAAAGTCACCACTCTTATGAAACCTCATTTTAATAGGAGATGAACCATACAGTTCTAACTCAGCACAAGTGAGCTCTGTAGCAGGTTCTGTATATCATATCAAACTACATGTTTGTATACAAAGTGCTTGGAAAACATAGAAGAAGCAAAGGCTGTTGGGTCTGTGTGGCACAACATTTTCTTGATGTATTTTTTGACCGTAATTTTCATATCCTATATTCCTGACCTGAGAAGAACACAGATTTTGCCTAATACTAAACTTACTTATAACTGTTGTTTGGCAGAATTTTCTAGAGCTTAAATTTGTCACAGTTGATCAAACTAAAGGCCTGTATCGCTTGATGTTCTCTCTCAGAAGTGGTCAATTATTAAATGACAATTGTAAGCATCTTCAGATATTTGTCTCATAATTATGAGATTTTATTCAGCAGGAACAGAACAATTAATGACTGCTGTGCTGTGGTGTTGGGGGTACATGCAGCCCAGTGAGATTCACCACTCTACTACTGAAACAGTTTTAGTAAGAAGTTCTGCTGTCTGCATACTCAATGGTATCATGTGCAGCATGTTTTCTTTAAAAGGTGATATGGCAAAGCCAGTGCTGCTTATGTTTATATTAGCCAGAAACAGAATTAGCATCTCTCTTTGAACTGAACTGGAGGCTAACTACTTAGTGTGAAGTCTGCAAAATCCTATTAGTTACTAGAGTAAGTTGTACAAGATCTTGCTGAATAAAGAGCCTGTTCCAATGCTCAGACACCCTCACAGTAAAAACATGTTTCTTTTTCATTCAGAGGGAAGCCTCTGTGTTTCTGTCTGTGTACATTTCCTCTACTCCTTTCACTGGGCACCACTGAGAAGAGCTTGGCTCCAACTTCTTTGCACCTTCCCTTGAGGTATTTTTATACATGGAGAAGGACCCCTGTGAGCCTTCTCCTCTCCAAGCTGAACAATCCTAGCTCCCTCAGCCTTTCCTCATATGAAAGATGCTCTAGTACCTTAATCATCTTTGTGGCCCTTTGCTGCACTCGCTCCAGTATGCTCACGTCTCTCATGTACTGGAGTCCAGAATTAGACTCAGTACTGAGAAATGACCGCTTCCCTTGACTTACTGGCAGACTTTGGGTAGTGCAAACCAGGATACCATTCACCTTCTTTGCAGCAAGCGCACTTGGCTGCCTCTTGTTGAACCTGGTGTCCACTAGGACCTTTTCTGCAGAGCTACTTTCCAGCTGGGCAGCCCCAGCATATACTGGCACATGAGATTACTGACCCTTCAGGTAAATTGCTGTTTATTGGAGTTTGTGGTCTGGAAATTATGCTGATTACTCCCAGCCGCCACCTTCTCATTCATATGCCTGGAAGTGGTTTCCAGGATAGTTGTTCCTTACCTTCAGGTGACTGGCATGTAGTTCTCTGGACTTTCTTCTTGCCCATCTTCAAAATAGAAGTGACATTTGCTTTCTTCCTAAACCAGCTTCTCCAGTTGCTGTGTTTGTTCAAAGAACATCAAAAGTGATCTTGTGATGACATCTACCAGCTCTGTCTGCACTCATGAGTACACCCTGTGGACTTAACATTTATCTAGTTTACATATGTCTAGTTTATCTGGTATTCCTGACCTGATCTCTTCCCCTGAGGGTGTCTTCCTTGCTCCAGCCTTTTACCCAGTCTCTGGTATCTGGGATTCAAGGTTAGTCTTGCCAGTAAAGACTGAGGTGATGGCATTCCGTACCTCAGCCTTTTCCAGTAGGAGAAGCAGCTCATAATTTTCCTGACTTAATATCAATGTGTATTCCTATAGATAATGAAATATTTTAGCTGGCTCTTTTTTAGCTCTTTTGTTCTCCTGCTCCTTTGCTTTTCTAAACTGAAGCGAGCACAAGAATTTAATAAAGATTGCGTAATACTTACACAATTTAGACACATTTTTCTGAAGTGTTGTATGTTGATTTCATATCTAACAGCTCTGAATAATGTGAAAGGAGAAGAAAATACAGTTGTTTAGTGTCAGAAAAGGTAAAAAAAAGCCAGCAAACCACAGATTGGTAACAGGGACAGGATGAGGTAAGGAAACAATATTTGATATCATGAGAATGTTTTCACCTCATCATCAGCTGATGATCTTTCCAGATAATAAGCGTAGGAAGTTTTACATGCTGCTTTGTCTAAGAAAACACACTACTGGTATACCTTTCCTGTTTGGACCACTGTAGTGTGTGTACAGTGTGCAGTAAGCAACACCAACCTTTGCAAGCTGATGGATTGAAAAAGAACCCAAAAATCCCTCAAACACCCAAAACGCAGTGCGTGTTAAACTGGCAGGAATCGCTGGGACTGATTTTATTAAGTTATACTGTTTATTTTTAGTAATAATAAGCTGAAATAACTTGAGTCTTGCGGCAGACCAAGGAACAAACTTTATAAATCAAAGTACTGTAGCTTAAAAATATTTTCAAAATCCTCAGTTTTTGACTTGTACGCTAAAGACATCTTAGAGATGTTTTAATTCAACCTCTTCTGAACATTGTGCCTGTTAAGATAAACCAAATTCTTACTTTGAAAGAAAAACCTCAACAACCAGAACTTGCTAAAATCACAGAATCATAGAATGGTTTGGGTTGGAAAGGACCTTAAAAATCATGTAATTCCACCACCCCGTCATGGAGAGGGACACCTTCCACTAGACTAGGTTGCTCAAAGCCCCATCCAATGGCTTAATGTATATGTTAAAAAAGAGTGAATTTGTCATGCCATCTTATTATTAACCTGTCATCTGATAGTAATAATGGTCAGCAGATTGATTTTCAACTTTCTAGTGTTTAATATGGCAAGAATGAATCAAGAAATATACTTTGAGATTTCCTCTCCTTTATTACAATCCTGAAGAACAGGTGAAAATATTCTGGAGAAAGTTATTCCATGGTATATATGTTTTTTTGTACTGACATTTATTGTGTTATAACTGTGAAATAGAAACACTAAGGAAGGTTTAAAGATGTCAATGTATATAAGAAATATTATGTTGGACACATGAGTAAATTTTTTGAATGTGAATTTTCTGCTCTTCAGGCCTACATTTTAAGAACTGATGCATTAATAAGAAATCTGATAAAAATGTAATTATTATGGTTTATATACTGTCCACGTGACTGCCAAAGGAAAATTAGTGTGAACCAGAAGTATTGCGCTCCCATCTATACATCCTACCTTGAAACCACATATTTTATATTATCGGTGTTAAATATCACATTTCTGGTTCCCCGAATTTGTTAGATTTCTATGAAATATATTTGCTACCACCATTTTTTTCAGTAACTGATAATAATCCATGAAGTTGCAGTAGCAAAATCAAAAGACAGTGCTTGGGGAGCAGACCCTGCTTGGGGAACTGATGAATCTATCCTAGATTTTAAGCAGAGTGTAAACTGACACGGAAGTTTGAGTTGGTTTTGGTTTTAAATGTGTCAACCAAAACTGGTGTTAATTTTTAAAGAATATTTCGTTTGTATGGATTGGTTTTGTAAAATGAGCTTTATGTGTAGCAGCAGCCAATGTAGCAGCCTATAGCACGGGATGTGCACCAGTTCTGTAACTCAGCATATCTGTTCATGTCTGCTTAAAACCCTTGTGTTTCTTTGGTCTGAATGCCCTGTTGAAAAGGTATGCAGACCAAATACCTTTGATATCTGAATTCCATAAGGTATTTTTTTAGTGCCTTATGGAAGGTTAGTTAGAATTTGAGAGAGATATCACTATGGAGTGTGACTTCTTGTGTGTATGAAGTTTAGAGCCTGTTAACATTGCCTTCCAATTAAAAAGCAACACAAAGCCAAATTTAAGGCCTAGTTTCCAGTAATTCAATGTTTGACTATTTTTTGAAGATTTTTTTTCTTCAGGTATGTCTTGTAACAGCTAGGCCTTGTTTCTGGTGACCTTTAGATATGTTTTGAAGACATTTTCAGATGTGACTTTTTATTTTTGTAAACCAATGGTGTTTTCTGTGTATTTGCTCTCTTATAAAAGCCCATACTTAGCTTTGCACAGATAAAAATTGGAAGAGTCTGTTTTCCTTGGTAAAGAAGCCTGAACTTTACTCTGATGTGAGACATCAGATATGAGTGATGCTGTTTGCAGTGAATTTATAAATGAGCATGTCATCTTTCTCAAGAACACATTACTGTAAAGCCTTCATGGCTTGTCAATACTTTTCTTTCACTACGCATTTCTGTAAGATAAAATGAGTAATTTCAGGGAAGACTAAGCTATCAAAAATGTCTATCTATACATAGATATATAATATAAATGTGTATGGCTGCATAGTTCTGTCATTTTTTGGCTGTTCCATGCACATGCATGTGTTATTACCTAATCTAATGAGTATTTCAGTAAAAGAGAAAAAAATCTAAGCTCAACAGTTCAGGGTGAACATCCTTAGTAGTATACAGGAACAACTAAGAAAAATACATTGCACCTCTTCCAGATTAATTGTACTTTATAGCACTGGAATGTAACACACCAAAATGAATTCAGAATCCAAATTTCTCTCTTTCCATAAATGTCTCCACCATGGAAGACTGTACATCTGAATTCAAGCCCCAGAATTTTTTTTCAGCTGGGTGGCTAAGTTACAGAATTCATCATTACAATTCGATGTAATCAATTTTTTTCCTTCTACTCTTCTTTCTTTCTGCTCATTTTCTCTTTTCACTAACCTTATCTTGGGAATTTTACTTTGTTACAAAATCTTTTCGCTGCTTTATAGAAAGTTCATTGTGAGCTGTGGGTATTATCCATCTCAGTGGTGTACTTTGGGCACTTTTTCATTCAGAAGTCTGCACCAGTGGTCTCTCTGGAATTTTCGATTGAGGTGAAATAATTTTATCATCATGGCTTGGTCTGTAGACTCTTGCAGAAAAAGTTAGTTCTTTAAATTATTCTGTCTTAGGATGACTTTTGGTATATTGAACATCTTTTGTTCTTTAAGGGCCAAGTGATTCTGATAATGAATTAATGACTCAATATAAGAGTAAGTTGCAGTACCCAAACTTAAGATTTTCCATGTTCCAGCAAAGTTGGCTGTTGAGGGCAGAGCTGTGTTGCCTAGTTTCTCTTTTACCTTTAAAAATATCCAGAAAGGCTTTGATAAAACAAGCACATATCTACAGTAGACACAATTATCTTCTTGGTGTTCAAAGACTTCTCAAATTATAAGAGGTATTGATTTCTGATACTACCTGCAGGTCAGGAGCACTGTGTTTATCCCTATCAGAATCTGTCACCTCTTACCCCACAGAAGGCAATCATAAAGGATACAGGAGTGAAGTTACTGCTTGCTTGGGACACTAAAGCTACTTGGTACTCAAACCTTATATGTTCTACTTTCAGAGACCCCTTGAAACTGCTGATGTAATGCTTTCATCAACTGGTGAAAATGAGGGGGTTCTTGGCAGACACCAGTTCATCGCATAAGTTTGGAAACATTACAGCTAATCAGTCTTTTGTCCCAGCAGAGCACTTTTCCAACCATACCTGAAATTCCTACCTGAAGCAGTCATGTAATTTCATCTGAATTAGGAAGTTCACCTGCCAGGAAAGAAGGTGCTTTTGTGAACCCCAGGGATTAGATGTGCCTAGGCTTTTTATTTAGCAATTAATTTCAATTAATTAATTTTAATTGGGAACTAGGTCTAATGCCTAGTTTTGTTTAAAATCTCTGAAGCAGTTTAAGTATATTATTAATCTCAGAAATCAAAACAAATAACTGTAACTCTGCAGTCAAACATTGTTTGTGATTTTGTAATAGAAGAACTTCTTGGAAGGTGGGCAAGGTAGATTCTCCTTGCTGTTGCAGCTTATTCTGACACAGCTTGGACAGTCTTGTAACACAGGTAAATATTCTTCTCTGAGGTAGTTAGTGATTCCATGACAGTGATCTTAGATGTTTCCTATCTTGAGTGAAACTGCCATCTGTCCCCACTCCAAAGATTTCAGTAATTTTTTGTTCTGCTTGCTGGTTGCAAGCTTCTGCCCGTGTACACATCCCTCTGTGTGCATGCAGCATCCACCATATGGGATAGCTGGGTTTGGTACCATTTCAAATATCGACCCATGTCTGGACTGATTCTTTTGAATTCGACATTTCACAAGCCAATGC
>NW_020956210.1:9078-37546 GCF_003031625.1 Empidonax traillii
ATCTGTCCCCACTCCAAAGATTTCAGTAATTTTTTGTTCTGCTTGCTGGTTGCAAGCTTCTGCCCGTGTACACATCCCTCTGTGTGCATGCAGCATCCACCATATGGGATAGCTGGGTTTGGTACCATTTCAAATATCGACCCATGTCTGGACTGATTCTTTTGAATTCGACATTTCACAAGCCAATGCTTCATCTTTTTCTTTTGATAGTAATAGTTAATTTCCTATCTTGGAATATTCTTTTTCCTTTGGTTTGTTACCAGGGAGGTGACTGCAAAGGCATCCCTTAAATGAAAGTTACCCATTTGCTCTGTTGGTCACTTTTTCTGTAAAACGCATTTCTCGTGTTCTCAGATCTGCCTGCAGTCTCTTGAGGCTCACACTTGTGGGAAATTAAAATTCAGAAATAAAATATTTAATTACCAAAAATCCCAAGAAAAATAAAATATTAATTCACCTAGGGCAAATTTCCACTAGCCCTCTTTACAGGATATTTTATCTTTAGTTGGTTGACATATCTCCACATAAATCCAGGAAATACTTGGGGCTTAGTATTTCTGGCAGGTTGGTTTATAGCTAGTATTGTTCTGAGCCTTTCTCTGATTTTAGATCTTTATCATTTCCAAGGTCATGTTGACCAGACAGTATGAGTTAAAAAAAAACCCTGGTATCTGTTGATCCATTTGCGTGCATAAATAGCATATATGTATGTGCGTGTTTTGTGTACACATACTTAACATGGTGTGTAATGTCTTAGATTGTTTATGCCAATAAAAATTAAATTCAGAAAAGGATAACTTTTCTGTAGTTTTTCAGCCTCTGCTTAAAAACTTAATTGTAATAATTGTACTTGAAAAGCAATACAATTTTTTATTCTAAATTCCATGAATTGTAATTAATTTCATATTCTGTGTATAATAGCCACAGAACATTATTGCATTCATAAAACTGTGATCAGTATTTTAGAACAGAATCTCATTTTGACTTTGTGTCAACAAAATAACCTCATATAAATGTTACCGTAGTTCCAGAACTTTGTTACATGCTCTTTGTCTTCTTTATAACGCTACCAATTAGCAACCATAAAGCTTAATCCCAAATAGGTGTATTTAAGATTTACCACATACTAATTTATAGCTAGTTTTTTTGGGTTCTTGTGATGAAATTCTTACGATAACACTTGCCTGCAATGTCTCCTTTCCCATCAGATTCAGCTTCTCCTACAGCTGTGGGGCTCTTGTCATCTGCTATTTCCCAAGCCACAATTTCCTCATCAGTTTGTGGCTAAAACCCAAATCTTGATGATCCTTTTCCATCTAGTTCAACGCTGATCTTTCATCTTCTGCATTCTTTTAACCAGAAATCTTTTGCCAAAAACCTGACAAGATTGTACTGGGCGTCATCAGCAGCAACATCAGCCTTGATTTCAGTGAGCAAAGATAAAACAGCTGTTTCATTGTCCAGATCAGCACTCAAGCACTCAATATTTGGTCATAATTTTTTCCAGCTTTGTCTGGCTGTGATAGCCTTGATGTTTTTCACTCTATGACTAGTAGTGTAACTTATTATATTTTGCTGATTCGTTTCTTTAGTGGTTCAGAAATAGATACTGCTTCTTCAGACAGTATTTCTATCCTGTTGTCTTTTGAACTGTTCTGTATTGCCTGCATTCATTCTTCAGAAATTCTTGCTTCACTTTGGCAAGTCAGTGTTCTTGCAAAGTTACGTCCGGAATTGCCAAATGATGGCTCAACAGTTGCCGTCATGGGAAAGCTGCAGATGGCTTTGCCTTGTGAAAAGTAGTGTCAGATAAATGGCTAGAGTTTGAAAATTAGTGAAAATAAGTGATGTAAAGTGTCTGATGAAAGTTTAGAAAACTTCAGACCCTCTCCCTGTATGCATGTGGGAAGTATTTCTGTGGTGTATAGCTTGTCTTCTCAAAGCTGATGGAGATTTTGGATGTTGTTATAGCTAGAGGACACCAAAGTGGCATGTTACTATGTTCCAAAGCAACTTTTTTGTGCTTTTGGAGACAAAATTATTGACTGTACATTCAGAGGGAGGAGGACAGATGAGAGTTCTGTTTGTCATTGACATTAGTCTTTTTCTATTAACTTTGCATACCACTCTATATATAAGTTGATTGTTTTCACTGGAATAGGATTAAATTGTCTTTCTTATTTTAATTTACTTTTATAGTGGAAAATGATGAAGGCGTTTGGAAGTCATTCTCCTTCAATTAAATGATTTTTCTGTTTGTTTTGGGGTTTTGTATGTGTGCACATGTTGCACACTGCTTGATTCAGTGATCTGTTTTCTATTGGAGAAATTTACAAGCACATTGCCTGCCTCACACGAATTTGTTTCCCACAGAGATTCCTAATGCAATGTGTGAGGTTTCTCATTACGCAGTTATATGGATTACATTTTCACTCCAATAAGAACAAAATTAAATTACACAAAAATTAAGATGCGTGTAATCCTAATGTCTGATCTTTAGAAAAACCTTTTGTCATCTTTAAATGATAACCCTCTGCAAAATCAACGGTAGAAATATTCTGCTTTTGTCAACTGTGATGCCTCTGCAGTTTACTTAGCAGCTGATGCTACGGCAAAATATTAAGAGCCAACTGGACAGCAACATTGAGGATCAAATTTTTTTTAATAATTTTGTCTTTTGTAGCTTTCATTAATAAAAAATAATTACAACAAAGCCAATAGGCTGTGTTCATCAGTGGACCTCCAGTTCCATAGCCCACACGGTTTAATACACATTGTTCTTTTCTAATGTTAAAATAATGATGCAGTCCTTCAAAGTAGGTTTTAATGCCTTTGGTTTTGCCTAAGTGTCGCATTTTGAGCAGATTTATGCATGAAAGACAATACAGTTCAAAATTGGTCGTTGTCAGTTCAAATTTATACTTAAAATGTGAGGAACAAGCACAATAATGTATAAATAGCAAAACACCTTTTATTTTGAAACTTAATGGAAGTTATACATTTCTTTGTGATCTTCATATGTGGCTCAAATTTTTCAATTCCCATTAAACATTCAGATAATTATTTTACTTTAGTGATCAGCAAGGTTTATGCATGTGCATCTCCGTTGGCTAACAACCATGGTATTTTAAGTTAGTTCTATTTCACTTTTTTGTTATCATAAATTTTTTTCTTCAGACTAACAGGACTGAAATTAAGAGTCAGAGGTGCAAGTCGGAACGCAGCATTTCATAATCGGTTTTCAGAATATTTGTGCTCCAATCAGTGTTTCAAGTTTTCTTCTGTACATTTCAAAATATGTAGTTTGACATGCTTCACATTATAATGTCATGATCCAATATTAATTTATTTTGGTTTTCAGTGGTTCACAAGGTACTTCTTTTTCTAGCAATCTGTAGGAGCTGTTCCACTTGGTGTGTCAGTAACTCGGAAAAAAGAGGATGAAGCATCAGTTGGAAGTGCACCTTTGGCAAGGCAGCAATCTAATCAAGCCTCTGAGTATGCCAGCAGTCCTGTCAAAACAAAAACAGTGACAGGTATGATCACTTAATTGAAACTAGCCTTTCTGCAGTTGCAATCTCCCAGTAACATGCCTTCACCACTGAACAGCATCAGCTGTGCAAATACTGTGGAACAACTTTCAGCACTAAAGAACTTTAAAATTTTTGAATTAAAAATAATCAAATGTAGAACTTTGAAATACATGTTTATTTTTTCTCTCATTTTCATTTAGTGCTGTCTTTGGGGCCCTGATAATTTCGTGTAATACAGTTTTTAAAGTGAGATAAACGATATCAATAGGATATCTGCCATTTGCCTTGATACTTAGTCCATAATTTTGTCAAACTTCACTGTGATTAACCTCTGATTTCAGTCAGTCTGTTTGTATTGCTTAAAGTCTGGCATGTATGGAAGTCAAGATTTGTGCATGAAAAGTTAAAATTCGTTGTTTTCAAAATCACCCATAGAAAGTGCATTTGCTGGCACTTCTGTTTCTGGACTTCAAGAAACTGTTTAAGTTTAGGAGTATTTTCTGACCGCTTAAGAGTCTAAACTGAAACTTTGTTATCACTAATCAGGATGATATGGTTTTCTGGAAATTTCTAGTCTATTTATTCATATAGTACTGTCTGCAAGTAGTAAAGTAGGTGATGATCCAAAGAAAATTACTGTCCAGCCAAGACATTTATTGATCCTTCTGAAATACACTACGCAAATTCTATTTTCCTTTGATGTTTATTTCCAGATAATCACAAAGTACTTCAAGATGTTGTCTGCTGAAACTAAGATTACAGTATTGTCCATTAGTGGTAGAGTTAAATGCTGTTTTAGGATAAAGGCCTATTTTGATAAAAAGGGCTAAAACCAGAAAATTTGTTTGCTGAATATTAGTGGGTTCAGGTGTTATCGTTGGTAGTAAAACAATAGATTAATATCAAATACTTCTATTTTAGTTATGAATATTTTTCATTTTTACCATTTGTCCATTTATTTTTACAATTCATGTATGCATTTCCTTCATTTATGCCTAATATATAGGGAAATATATATGCCCATATAATTACATGACTGTATCAAGCATATTCCTCTTTTAACTGTATTTATCATCTGTTCTGCTGTATTAATATAATGTTCTTTTCTTCTTGAGTTTAATTCTAGCTGTGCCTGCAAGGTACAAAGTGTAATTCACTAGAGAAACTTTTGTGATTTTGAATATTTGTCTCAAAGCCAGCTATTTGCATAAACAGGTTCTAGATTAGTTTTTCTTAATCACTGATTTATAAAAAGTAGGCATATGATTTGCAGAAGTAGCTTTGTACTCAGATTTTGAAAATCAGTGTCCCAGTCTGCTACCTGTCCAGCTTGGTGGACCTTTTTGTTTTTCAGCCTTTGTTCTTCACCTTGAGTATTATCTTTTCTATAATAAGGATCACACCAGAATTCTCTACTGAGGGAAAACATTATCGTTCAAAATCTAGGAAGGCTGTGGATGTCAGTTTTGTTTTTTGGGGGGCTTTTTTGTGTGTGTGTGAGAAATAACAAAATGAAATTATAAATAACATCATAAAAACAAAATAAGGATTTCTGTGCATCTCAGCTCCTTCCACCTTTTAAACTGAAGTCAATATCGAGATTTATTTTCAGTTACTAAGTACAACACACATTTATGGAAAAATTAAAAGTTCATTTGTGGATTTAATTTGTGTTAACTACCACTTACTTTACTCAATCAGTTTATCAAATACGTTGAGGGTTTTTTGAGATTAAGTAGATATTTGGCTTCTCTATTAAACAGTTTTGCAGCACAGAGTTTAATGCTGTGAAATGAAAGGTGATGGTACTAATTCTCTCAAGAGATAACATTGACTAAGCATTTTCTGTTTTGATTTAGAATCAGTCCTTTAAAGAATTGTTGAATTTGGTTGCATTAATTCTCAACTGTTAAAAAAATGCCTGAAAAAGCTGGAAAACTTGTGTGTTGAGGTAAAAACAGTTTAATATAGAAAGCACAAGCCCCACATGCAAGCACAGCAAACCAAGACATTAATTCCCTGCTTTCCATGGACATGTAGGTATTCAGCCATCTCCAGGAGAGCAGGGCCCCATCACACGTAATTGTTACTTGGGAGGACAAACCCCATCACTCCAAACATCCCCCCTCTATATATACAGAGCACGATGTCCCATGGTATGGGATATCCCCTTGGTCAGTTTGGGTCACCTGTCCTGGCTGTGTCTTCTCTCAATCTCCCAAGCACCCCCACCTTCCTCGCCAGCGTGGCAGTATGAGAAGCAGAAAAGGCCTTGGCTCTGTGTATGCACTGCTCAGCAATAACAAAAACATCACTGTGTTATCAAACCTGTGTTCAGCACAAATCCAAAACACATCCCCATACCAGCCACTCTGAAGAAAATTAACTCTACCCCAGCCAAAACCAGCACACCTGTGTTTTAATAAGTTTATGTGTTTCTTATACTCTGGAGATAAAATGGCAGGTGTAACATACCTGAAATATTTGATATTAACATGAAAAAAAAGTGAATTCTAAAATGGATGTCAAGGACTGAAAGCCTTGTATAGTAATGAAATCAATTAAAAGGTTGCCCTTTCTGCTGCAGTAAACCACAGAGATTTCCCTCAATTAAAGAAAGAAAGGAGAGTCATGTCACACTGCAGTGCCAACAGGCTTGTTCTCTGTGTAGCCTCCTGCAGCTTCATGCCTGTAGAGTTCTCATGTGCCAGGTTTGTCAGAGTTGGCTTTGTAGTGGAAGATTCAGGGGTCTGTGGAAGCTAACACATATTTTGTGTCACATGAAAAAGCTCTCTGATTATGAAGCCACCAGTTACAGTGGTTAGAAAAGGTTACACAGATGTAAGTGTGAAAGGTGAGATCTCGTTCTCAGAAAGTTTCAGTGGATCCTTTCTTTCACAATTTCTTTCTTTACAGCTGTATAATGTGTTGGAATATGGCAAATATGACTTTAGTTCATTGCAGTAAGAACAGAGTGCCTGTGATTCTTCTCCTTTCTAATTCTTCTGGGTCCCCCTTTCACTTAAATTCCTTTCTTTTAATTTCATCTACTTTCTGACATACTTTCATTATTTGTGTCATTGTTTTAAACCAGGAATACCACACTGATCATAGATCTAGGACATATAGTACTACCTATGCTACAAGGCCATTCTAGGTAAAGAGGCAATGACTCTTGTAAGCCTCATATTTATTAATCATCAAGGCTCTAGTTACATGTGTTTTAAATTATCAGAAAACTGAGATCCTAGATTGATAATATGCATAGTTCTTAAAATTTGAAAGAGATTTCATCTTAAAATCGTGGTAATTTTGGTGGTAATTTTGAATTAATTATTTTCAAGTCTAACACGATCTCAAGAAGTCACTCCCTTGAGAACTGCTAGAAAGCAACCCTATGTACTAGATGAAAGCAGTTTGTAATCACAGCTGTAAAATGATTTAAAACATCGATCTTGAGTTCAGTTTATTAGTTAATGGCTGCTGAGACCTTGCCAAAAATGAAGCATGGGAAAAAAGCAAACCTACTATTTATATGGTATCTGTCTGTGAACATCCAGGGTTTCTGTTCTTAAGTCTCAAATTGTAGTTATTTATATATCTCCTTAACCACAGAGGCTTCAAAAACAGAGTAGGATAATAGAATGTATGGTTTAAATTTTGTATGATATGACTGTGAACAAGCAAGGTGATAAAGATAATTATAAAAACTTCTGTTTCTCTCTCCACCCACTTCTCCCATTCTCGGCAATTCAGCAGCTCCATGTTAGTTCAGTAAAAAGTGATTTGCAGACCCACAGTTGTGCATAGAGGTATAACTCTTATGTCTGGATAGTTGCAAAATGATTGCTATATGTGTGTGTAGTTATGTAATACATGTAGCGTACCTATACAGGAAGATAGTGTGGGCTGCAGTAGATGGATAGTGCAGTCTTTGAAAGCTGTCTTGTGTACACCATTGAATAAGGATTACAACTGAAGTGCCTGTGTTCACACATTAAAGATGAGTGCTTGTTCATTACTAAAATAACCCATAAATTTTGTTTATATTTATTAAATTATTATAATATTTTTACAGTGCTTGAAAAACATAGTAACTTTTTCCATGATTAAAGATGAAATTGGGTTGTGTAGGGTTTTTTGGTTGGGTTTTTTTGTTTTTTTTTACCACCTGCTAGAGAGGCCTTTTTGTAGTCAATGTAATGAAATTTCATTTCAGCAACATCTATCAGTGTTTGGAAGTCACTGTGATATCCCAGATACAAATTTGACGCTGCCTTGTGAGATGTCACCCAGTGACTATGTCATATAATTTTTCAGTAACAGTGGGAAAGTAGTCTCCCATATGGTCTTATTATGAGGAATGCCTTTAATGGAAGGAGCTACTTACAGAACCTGAAAAGGTTATTAATTTTTTTCTCACTCAGAATCCTCAAAGTTGACTTTTTTAATAGCAACAGAACAGGTAGGTAAGTGGAATTTAATGTATCATCTAATAAGTTATGAAATTTCTGGTAATAGTAGGCCCCATAACCTGTTAGAAAGGCATCTGAAAACTGAATGCCTTGTCCATAACTGCATGTACACTCGTCGCATAAAATTTTGCTGATCCCTGTTATGGAATAGCGAGATGTTTGCCCGTGGCACAGGTGGTGACTGCATTTCAACCATGTGTTCATTAGGCCTGCAAATGCGGGCAAGTGCTTTTTACCACTGTGTCTAGCACCCGATTGCTCCGTTTAGTTGTCTGGTGGACAAATTGCAAGGACATTTGCAAAAGAGAATCAAACAGTGGTGGATTTGGGGCAGCGTTTTTCATAGACTAGGTCTTCATGTCACACAGCTCACTGGTCTTTTAATTCCACTACAAATTCAGTCTTACTCCCAAGTTCGAAGCTGAGAAGAGAATCCAGCGTTGTTTCATTCTGCAGGAAGTGTCGATGTGTTGCGAAAGGGCGTGTGCACATGGAGAGAAATATAGGACATGAAGGCACTCCAGTTTGGAAAAAATCTCTTGTGTTTCTGGAACACTGGTATTTTGTTCTTTCAAACTATTGTTCTTACAGGGAAATAATTAAAGAGTTTGAAAGTTTTGTAAGTACTCAGTTACACCTAGTCTACTTTTCATTGGTATTTCAAGTAGATAGAGGACGGTGTCATAACCAGAAAGTTGAAAATTCTGTCTTAGATGGCCTTTATGTTCTCTGTCCTATATAAATTGCCTGAATTCCGGTAAGGACAGAGCTCTTGTTGGAATTTCTGGCTCTTTACCCTGCTTACTTATTTTCCCAGAACTTGTAGAAACATAGTATCTTTGAAATATTTATCCTGTTGAATTTGATTTATATTGACCAGCCAATGCAGAAAGAGTTACAAAACAAGCTAATTAGTTGCATTCGTAAGCACAGAGTATAGGCTTGTATTTTCCATAGGAAAACAGGCGAAGAGTGATCCCCACCTTTCCTTTGAATCACTTCTTAATATTTGAGAGTGTAGTTATAATAAAATTTAAATTGGCCATTAGATACTGATAACTGAAATTTCTTGATTGTTATGGGAAGTGTTAGTAATTCAATTTTGAAAGCTTTACTGAAGTAATTCTTAAAATTCCTTAAAAGTATACATGAGATATTTCTGAACCACTATTAAGTATTTCTCCATGAAACTGGAGAAAAGATGAGGCTTTAAATGTAGAGAGGTCCAGACAGACTGATGTCTTTATTTGAAGTTTCATTTTAAGTTAAAAAAGTGTCTACTGAGTACAGTATAGCAGGATAGGACCTGTACTTAGCAGAAATAGATGCAGTTACTGTGGTTTTTTTTCCCTAAAGCACAGCTAGAATGCTTAATTAGGTTCATGCTAAAATGAACCTAATGCATTGGAACGCAAAAAACTGGCAAATGTGAGAGAAGTCTGGCTGGTGAGAAATCAATGGATTATCTGAAGTATTTGAATTAGTAGGTCACTATTTCTGCTCAATGAACTGAATGATTATTGTTTATTCATGCCTACTAGGAAATGTATGATGATTAATTTGGGAAGATGAATGAAATTAAAAAGGTGCTAAATAGGTTAAGTAAAATATAGGAGTTTAAGTCTGACACACATTTACCTAGGGTGCCTGAAAACAGTGGGATCTTTATAAAATGGCTTTAGTTCTTGAAACGATTGTTTAAAAGGAAGGTGTCAAGGCACAAGTAATTTATAGAAAGTTTTAAATGGCTGGACAATCACATGTCTGTATCAAAAATGCATTATTCTGAGTTTTTTTAGCTCGTAAAATGTCTGACTTTTTTGTTATGGCTGCACAATTTCTTCAGTTCGCTGTGTGGATTTCAAAACTATGGATCTCAGAAACATTAGTAACTCAAAGCCAATGTAGTATATCAAACATTCTTTCTGTATGGAGAAATTCAATGCTGAGAGAGAAAAAAAAATGATAGTTTATTTTTAGATTATATTTTTAGGACAGAGGAACTTTTCATGTATTTTTAAAAAGGCAGAATACTAGGCAGAATTTATCAGGACTTATTGCAAATCTAAAGGCTGAAATTCTTACTTCATAGTATAAATTGTATTTGAAATGGTAAGTGATATTAAAAAAAAATTCAGGTATGGACTTTAGGTATGAACACATATATATCGCATTTCTATAATTACTAGTATAGTAGCTCAGTTTGGCCTCTGAATGTCTGTTACTGATTTGTACAAAAGTGTCAGTCCTTTTTTATTTTTGTTCCCAGAGCAAAATAGGTATTTTTTGCCAGAAATAGTGCTGCAATCACTAAGAATTTGGTGGGAGAAAATGCTGACCACAGCCATTCCCTGGCCAACACACACTTTCACACAGAAAGATCCTTTTGGGTTGCACAACAGTGTTAATATCACATTTGTCTTTGTTTACTGACAGTGTGTTAAAAGCCTCTGTATTTTAACACTTTCTCTGCTGATAACTCATCGAATGGCCGTGCAAATTCGATCACTGCACTTCTCTGCTGCTGTTTCCCTGGGTATAAAGGACTCGCTCTCACGAGTTGTCAGGGACTGTGTGGGTGCAGTTATCATCTTGATAGATAAAAGTAATGTGTTATCTGTACTATTAGTAAAGTAGAATGCAAAAATGCTCAAAGGCCAGTAATTATTTATGTAAATACTATTCAGTATGCCAGCAAGTATATTGCATATTTTTATAAGCCTAAAAGAATTTCCTGCTGTTATTAAAGTTAGTCAAGTACTGCTGTTATTCTCAAGCATCCTGATGAAGAGTGCAAACTATAAAAAGTATTTTTCATAGTCTATCCTTGCAGAAAAAAAAACACATTTATATGAATAATTCAAATATCAGTCATCCAACAATGGGGATATGGAGAATAACTTCTCTTATAACACTGCAAAAATAAAATATGAGTATTTCTGAAAGACTTCTGAAGAGCATTGACAGTTCAGATAATTGGTAAATACAGGTTTTTGGTTTGTTTTGCATGTAAAGAAACCAGTTTATCTTCTGTAAAAAATAATATATATATGCATACATATATATATATGTCTGTAGGCCATTTTGGTTTTTTTCAAGGTTGTTTGAAGTTTTCATTTTTTCCTCCACTGCATTTTGATCTCATTTCTATTGCCTTAAGCCCTTGATCAGTTCCTTAAGAGTTTGCATTTGTTGCAAGTATCTTAGTTTTGGGGTTTTTCATAGAAATTCATGTCTAATGCATGAAACTGAATACATACTAAAGAAATCCCAATCATTACTTTGACACTATGCAGACCACTTTTCCTTTGATTTTTTTCTTCCTTTAAATACTTTTAAATAATGTTCATGTGTTTTGCTATCATAGCCTCTTAGTAACTATGGGTAGTTTGCAATGTTTTCCTCAGCTTAGCTCCCTTCTGATGTGTGAGAAGCTGTATGACAGATGACAGGATGTGGGAAGGAAAGCTCACCCAACTTGCTGAGGTCACTTGACAGACTCAGGTTTCTGCTGTGGGTGTCTGTCTATGGACTCGTCTTGAAGTAGGAGCTCTTTGAGCTTTTGGGGATTACTGAAAGCATGGGTTTGCTTGCAGCAGGATAACCTTTTCCAAGCAGAAAGAAGCTGCTGACTTGTTAATGCATCAGGTATCTGGGGCACACAGTGGGACAGGAAAAATGAGTTGTTGTGGCATGATGTGCCACAGAGATGAGACATGATAAATCTGTACCACACAGAAATGAGGAATAAGGTCTTAGCATTGTATTTTGCCTTCCTTCAGTTTGGTTGCTAGCAATAAGGAGAAAGGAGGAACTGAAGGAATGAGGCCAGCAGTGAGTACATATTATCAATATGTTATTCTTCAATTCCGTAGTGGAAGATCTCTGATCTGTATCTTTTTTGCTTTGATTTATTTTAGGAAATGTCCATTTGTCCAAAATCTTCACACTTCAAAAGTTTTCCCTTTTCTGTTCCTTAGACCAGAGAATATTAATAGCCCAGAGTAGTGTCATTTTCCCAAAAGTTCTCTTTTATTTTTGAAGTGTATTCATTTTATGGATCAGACTTGTAAAACAACTTGTTCCCCATAGTCTAAAAAACACAAAGAAGGAGACATGTATCTAAGAAAGACACCTCTAACTAGAATTTATACCTATAGTTTGGCTTGGTGGCCTCTCCTACAAAGTGAATCCTTTAAAGATTAATTTTTTCATAGTACCACTTTTAACTCTCTATGTATTTTAACCATAATATATGAAATTATTTATGAAAACTGCTCCTTCTGGCAGCTCAGTCCTGATTGATCTGATCAGTCCTTTTTGAAAAGTCTGTTCATTACTGTTTTGTTCTGAAACTGATGATGAGTGTGGCAGCTTCTGTAATGGATGTGTATATGTTTACAAAAATACCAGTTATGGGTATCTCAATTATATGGTACTGGAAGATGAGAGTAGGAATATTTTATGTTCCTGTACACTGGTTTTCTTAAAACTTCTATTTGTACAACCTGAAGCAGCATCCCCTCCATTGTGTTGGTTTGGGCTTTCCCTCTTCATAAATTTCCAAGTGTTTCATACAAATCTTATTTTCTGTCTAGTGGTTGCTGACTGGCATCTGGCTTCAACACAAGGCTGATTACAGTGCCAGGAAATGTTCTGAGGTTTTCAATTCAGTAGTAGCTAAGTAGCATAATTATTTTAGGAAATTAACCTTCTTACCAAGACAGATGGAGCTGATCCAGTCTACATGTCTGCTATAGAGGACTAGCCAAACACACATGGTAACCACACCTGACAGGCTCTTAGCAAGTGTCATCTACTGATGTCCTTGCCCAACAGGGAATTAAGATATTGTTCTGTCCCAGCATCCCTTCAGACAAAACTCTGGGATTTACCAATACAGGAAAAAAATTAAAAGAGGACTTCTTTGTTCTGTTCTCTTCAGGAGTTACTTCTATGCTTGTTTCTTCTTTCCCCTATTCCTTATTTCTTTTCTATTTTCCATGATCTCTGGTTGGATAGTTTCTTATCCTTTTGTTGGGGTTTGAGACTTTTTTTTTTTCTTTTTTTTTCTTTTTGTTGAGCATGAGGGGTTACAGTGAGGTTATTTTCTATCATGGATATTTTTGGATTTTTATCAGCTTTGCAAGTTTCGGTTACACATATGAAGAGAAACAAGTGCTACTTCAGTGAGCAAATTTTATTTTTAATTCACAGATTGTTGTTTCTGGCTATTCACCCTATTGAGAGAGAATTAGTGGAGTGCTTCCCTGCAAATAAAACATGGGAGATTGGAACAAAACCTGGCTTTAAATCCCACTCATGAGGGATGTGCTTGTTCAGCAGTATAGGATGTTGATAGTCCTTGCTGAATGCATTGTAGAATATGTCGGCTTCCTTTGTATTTATCTATTCATCCTGACCTGAAGCATCCTACCTGTGAAATTTCCAGAGTCTCCCAGTGACTTTGTATGCTGTTCTCACCCTTACCCACACTTGTGTTCTAGAGTTCTATGCTTCAAAAACTCTTATATTTTAATGTTTCTTGGTACTCCAGCTGTTCCTAATTCTTACCTTGTAATACGTGTAGTGTGGGTCTTGCTCGCACAGAAGACAGTGTGAACTGAGGTAGAGTAAGAAGTTACAGCAGAACAGCTATTCTTCACTAAATGTCTGTTTTAACCGAATCCATTCATAATGTGGAGGGAAGACCAATTGCATGGCATAAGTGTCTGTGTGAGAAGGTATTATGAAACAGTTACAGCATCCTGCTTCTCCATATGAACAATTTACATGTTTTTCTCTCCATCATACCGACAACAATCATGAAAAGTCACACATTTTACATTCTCGTGAGCCAGTTTTCATTCCTTATCCTTCTAAGATATCCATAATTGGAGCCAGGAATATCTGTGAGGATTAATTATACTGCAGCTATAAAAATTCTTTCACTCTTTTAACCACCTCTCTTTTTGAATGTTCGGATTCTCCGTCATTTGAATAAAATGAATGTTGCTCTTAGAGGTCACTAAAAATACTATTTGTTGAAGGATTTTTTCCTAGAATAATAATCAAATCTAGTCTTGACAGGGAAAGAGTCACAAATTCATTCTTCCTGTGGCATTAACACTGCACGCTCTTGGCAGAAATTCACCTCTTAGATGTTTCAGTTTTAAATCTCTGCATTTTTCATTGCATGATTAAACTGTCTGAAGACTCAGTTATGCATATCAAGGAGCTTATATTTTTGCTCTCCTGAGTTCAGTTGGTAGCATAGTTTTGTTTGAAGAATTTTTCTGTAGTTTGTATGCCAAAGGGTTTTTTTAGCTCTATAATTGGTAGACATAAATTGTCATACCTGTGCTGATTGTGCATACATGTGCTGATTTTGATTTAGTTTAAATCTATGTCATGGAGATCTCATAATTTATTCCTGCAGTTTTATCAGTTCAACAACATGTAGGCCAAATCTGGAAATGTTTAAGAAGGTGACAATAGTTTGGTGGGTATCCCAAAACATAAGAAGAAGGATATTCTGTAGAAGATGTCAGAGGGAACTATGCACCACTCAGTCTTCTTTTAAAGTTATACTATGCTCATATTCAATTTAATGCTTCTGTTATATAAAATATTTTCATGTTATGAAATAATTAACAATTTAAGAAAATTTCTCTTTTTACTAGAAAAAATTGAATTTTACTGAAATATTTCATACTTTAATACCTTTAATCTTGACAAAGTAAGAAAATGGTTTAGTTTTTATGCCTTCTTTTGAAACACAGTCAAATTTTTAATGTATTTTTTAAAGAAAACAAATTAAACTCTGTAATTAAATATGGGCTGTCTTTCACTTCTTATAATTTTAGAAAGATGAAACTTTTAGATGACACTGGCAGCAAAGTATGTGAAAACCTCTGGGGTTTCTATTCCATCACCAAATAGGTTATCACACTTTGAAAATTACCTTAATTTGGCTAGGTCAAACATTCTTCATAATATTTTTGTAGCAGTTTATATTAAAAAAGTTTAAGCATCTGATTTCACTAAATTGCATCACGTTTCTCATGAGGCTGAACCAATACAGTTGTATTGCCAGGTTTAAAACCTAAAATAGACACATTATTATCATGTCCACTGTGAGATATACACAGTGAGAGAAAATCTCTTCTAGAATTTTAAGTAAATAATCTCGGTAAGTATATTATTTAGTTAGATATTCTTTTTATAACTGAGTTTTGTTGTTTGCATTAGAATCTCGTCCTTTGTCACTTCCTGTGAAAACCATGCTGAACTCATCTGAAAGTTGCAGAAGTCCTGAGGAAAGAATGAAGGAATTTATTGGAATAGTGTGGAATGCAGTTAAGTGCCTTACACTTCAGGTAAGATGAAAAGGAAGTGAAAAAAACCTGTGTCTTTCCAAACTTTATGATACTTTTTATGCATCCTAGTACTTTTTATTAGAGGGTTTTTAAAGGAGCTCGCAGTTTTATTGTCTTATTTCAGTAGTTTCAAAGTCTGAGAGAATGAAAAACAAAGTACAGATTTTGGGTAAATTAAGCAAAGAATGCTTTAGATTTAGGATATTGGGTTTTGAAATACTTTGTTGTATTTGAGGGAAAGATTCCTAAAAAATTATATGAAGAAAAATTGCTCATCACACTTCTCTGTATTATAAACATGGATATACACCTTTGGATCTGTGGTTAGATTTGAAGAATGCCTTCTTTTCTAAAAATACTTGAGGAAAGCGTGTATGAGAAATAATTTCTCAGGGTGTATGATACAAAATGCTGTTACACAGTGAAGGCTCAGCAGCTTAATTGTGTACCTTGTCAAGAAGGATGAGTAGTTGTTGCTCAGCTTAAAGCATTTCAGTTTATCCTGCTCTAGATGGTGGTTGCTGATCAGTAAGAGGAGGGTATTCATGTAGCAGTCTTGGTACTCTGTTAGAAGTCCAATGTTAAGATTGCATGAACAAATATTAGATCACTTGGAAATGCTAGAAGTAAGACTGTTCCCAGTTCTTATCAAGAGCTTGCTGAGAAATTACTCTAATTTAGAACTACTATAACCTGTGCCTTTTGAACCATATGTTCTATGAGATTGGTATTTTATGGTACCCCAGTATATAGTACCAAAGCTGGTTTTGTTTACAAAAGAAAAATAATCACAAGAAACCCCAACATTGTAGGAAGTACTCATTGAATGCTTGTTCCTTCTTCCTACCAAGAAATGTATTTATTTATATTCAGGCTCATCCCAGAACCTGTATCTGTGTTACTTCTCTTTCCTGTAGATAGTACTTACTATTCACAATATTGAGAAGTTTGAAAGTTCAAATTTTGCCTGAGCAAGAACTTGAGACTTGTGACCTGATTGTAGAACATCATGAAGTTGAGGAGATGCTTCCTATTAACTCTGTTTAATTTTCAGCTTTATCTTTCATCATTGTTTCATGAGTATTTTACTTGTTTTCCTTTCTTTTTAATATTATCACCACTGTAGCTTAAAATGTCTAGGTAAGAGAGACAATTTGTAAGCTGTTTGAAGGAAACAGTGTATTTTTGTTATGTGTCTGGATGGTACTTAACACATGTGAGACATACAGTTTGAGTCATAATGAAAATAATAATATGATGAAGATGAAGAAGAGATGGATCTTTTATAAATAGGGAAAATTGAATCAGGGCTAGGATCCTCTGCTCATACATTTTTCATGGTATGTTTTTTTGAGAGAAACCAGACAAGTGAATTTGTTTTGAAGAATGGTTAAGATAACAACCAGCTAAAAATGAAGATTACATGTTACTAGATAGAAAAAAAAGAAAGGTAATGGTTTGTTGTTTTTTTTTTTTTTGAAAGCTGGTGACAGTGATAGAGGGTTTCTTAGAGAGTAATTAATTAATATATTTCTGCTCTGACCTAATACATTCACAGATAAGAGCTAGTACTGGCAGAGGGTTTTTTGTATTGGGTACTTTTTCTAGTGTTTGAGGTTCTAGATTTATTTACTTTTTACAGGGAATTTTTTGCTAGAGTACTCATGCTTTCTATTTTCATCATTATGACTATGAAATTATATTTTTAGGTTTTTTATATATTGAAATTAAATGCCCCAATAAATTGATACAGTACCTTACACACTTCTGTTGTGTTTTCATCCTTATGCTTTGAATGTACTTGGTAAAGAATTTGCCAGTATCTTACCAGAAAGATATTGCATGTTATCAATGAAAAGTTTCAACGACTGCAAAGAAACCTTACAGGAAGAGTTCAAGAATGTGCTTCCACACAAACATGCAGTAGTTCTTAGTAAAATATGACAGATTTATAGATATGCTTGCTGTTCTTTTTATTGCTGCTAGTAGTCCCTATGTCCATTTATTTAAATATGTTTTTCAAGACACAAATGCCATTTATATAGCTTGTTTCCTTCAGTGCTGGCCTGAATGGGAAATTTGTGCAAGGCAATATATAGAGGGAAAGAAAATGAGGGTTATAACTGTTTTTCAATTCAAGTATATTTATTTTATTAAACATAATATGCATATTATTAAACACAAATAAGGATATTTATATGTTAAATTCATATACATTTTCTGTATTTTATTATTATTTTACATGAAAAAGGCAAATCTCTGGAATAACTTGTCTGGTTAAATGCTGGAGCACTTAGACTCTGTGGCTTTTTTTTTTTTTTTTTTTTTTTTTTTTTTTTTTTTTTTTTTTTTTTTTTTTTTTTTTTTTTTTTTTTTTTTTAAGCTAATTTTCATGTTCCTGGATATTTTAGTAGTATCATTGTAGAACAGAAAAGTCTGTAGTTGTCATCAGATAAAACTGAACTTCATAACTTAAAATCACCAAAAGATTATTCTTTTAGTGGAAGTTTGAGTAAGTAAATGAGTTTGGAACCAAAGTAACTACAAAGTTTATTTTGGATCCAAAGCTGGTACTTTCTTAGCCCTAGCCCTGGCTTGCTCTTGATAGAATATTGCATGAAGATTTTGTGCATTGGAGTTGTTTTAAGCTATTAGTATGTAAGTTAAAAGACTTTCATACTAAACTATAAAAAGTTGTTTTATTATTTAGTTGTTGTAGGATTTTATATGCAGCCTTGAAGTCTTTTTGGCAGTTACACTGTGTAGGAGAATAATACTCACTTTTCACATGTTCTTCATACTAATAGTTGCTAAAATTGCGAAGCAGTATAAACACAATTAATTTTAATTGGCTGTTAATGCTGAATTCCAGTGAGAACAATGAAGGATCTGTATTAAAAGTAAATGAATTAATGAGTAATGTTGCAATGAATGCCAACTAAAGAAGAGTGTAATTGTTACTTATAAAACTTAGATATGCCACATGCCTTTAAATTCCCCTTAATTTATTTGAAAAAAAAAGTCTGTTTCCTGAAATTATTGAAAATAATATTTTCTTTAGAACATATAACTTGTACAAAATTTTTGTCAGAGTGAAACATTGAAAGGCCAGAAAGGGAAGGATGGAATTGATGACAGTTCCTGTTCCTTGAACATTGTCTTTATCCAGGGCTCAGGAAGAGATTCTGAGACTTGTAACTTAGCAGTAACAGCTCACAGCAGTTATTCAGCAGTTGTGAGATAGGATCATTTCTTAAGCTGGTTACTTACCACAAACCAACACAAAATTGAGTTTTCCATAACTAAATAAAACCTTCTTAAAAGGTTTAAAACTTTTCCTAGAAAAAAACAGGAATACTATGTAGTACAAAGCCTCTGTGTTTTAAGTGGTCAAGGAAAATGCAGCTGATCCATATTATGCTCACTTTTATGTACAGGTAGCCTGCTCACTTAGTTCTCCTACTCATGTGCTCTGTTTTCCATTTATATATAATTTTTACTTTCTGTATAACTTCAAAACACAAATTTCTGTTCTGCCTTTTAAAATTCTGACAAATGGTGTATCTCTGGCTCAACTGTGAATGGACTAAATGGGTAGAACTAAGTTGGAAGTCAGAATGTGAGCTATGGTCTTATGACACTGAGCGCACCAGAACCCCTACACAAGATGTGTGACAGCAGTTCTCAGCACTTTGGGGAGTCATTGCAAGATGATATTCTGTAATTGAGAACCCCAGAAAAACACATTAGCCAAGAAAAACAGATATGCCAAGAGCATATATGGGATGATGAGGAGAGAGGCAACTTCTCAGGAGAGACACCCTTATACAAGTGTCACCTTGTAGAAAATCTTTGGTGCCTATAATTGTTTTATGTAGCTGTGAAATGTGGGTTATGGAAGGGAATCTCCTTGTGGTATGACTATCATGAAAGGCTATAAAGACTCTTGTACAACCTGTCCCACTTGGTTGCACTTGTGCAGGATAACAGTGGAGTGTCACTTGTTTTGTTTCCCTCCCACTCACTCTGCTCAGGAAGATCTAATTCTTCGTCAGTATTTATATCAGTATTCTCTCTAATGTGCAACATTCTCTTTTTATACATTATGAATTAGAAATACTTTATTTATTTCAGTAACTTAATACTTTCCTTTTTATATAAGTCTTAAAGTAATTGGACTTTTTAGGCTTATATATTAATAAAAGCATAGAGCAATCTGCTTTGCATAACTTTTAAAAAGTAAAAGGGAAAATACTGCTTACTTCATTGGCTTATCATTAGTGTATGTTATTTAGCATGTATAGGCCTTGACATAATAAAAAAGAAAATAGGAGGTGATCCTGTTTCAAGAATTTGTAATAATTCCTTCTCTTTAACACATGAATGTGTTCAGTATTGGCAAACGAACATGTTGCTACCAAAACTGAAATAAGATCCTTGAAACAGAAAGGATGTTGCCATGGAAAAATGAAGTAACACTCAGTGCAGCTGCGAAGCATTAATGAATAGGATATTTTTTTAAAAGATCATTTGTGTTTGGTGTGGCTTGGAGGGTCCCAACCAGATGGTTTCCATGAACAGGATCTGACCCCCAGCTTGAGGACTTCTTACTGGCAGATTACTTCATTTTCTTTCCCTTGGATTGTCAGATCCTTACATTAATGCAAGATTTACTGCTGCAGATTTATATTCAGTTACATAAATCAGTCACATCTTACATTAATTTCACAATTTTAGGCACACAATTTAACAGTTATTTAAAAAGTGTAAAAAGATTTATATGATAGCTTTAATATATGCTATTAATGTAGTTTAATTTTAAGAATTTGGATTACATATATTTTAAAATACTTTCCAATTGGTGAAGCAATCTGTAGCTCACATTCTTACTTTTGTCCAACATGTAATTCCATCGTTTTAGGTGTACTCTTCCATTCCTTTACTGGAACTTGTAAGTAGAGAGATATACAGATGCAGCTGGGTAAACGTAAACAAATTCCATTGAAGTTGATAGTTGTGCATAAGCAGAATCTGCCTCTGAGAAGTTCAACAGGTGCAATTCAATTTTGCCTTTTTTGGGTCTTTTTGTATACAAGTTGGAAATTTTTTATGTGTTCATAATAATTGCATAATTTTCTCTAAAACATGGAATTTTGCAACTTAGCAAAGTTCAGTAGCAATGTTCACTTTATCACTTACTACATGGGCAAAACATAGAAAGGAAAATAGAATAAACTTGGCATTTACGTGGAGGCTGAAAACAAAAAAGGGTGAGATAACTTGCTTGCTTAAGCCTCTGATGGAGCTTAGGTGCAACTAGATCTGATCCTAATCTCAGGGCTGGGCAACAGTTTATATTTGATGGAAAAAATACAAAGAGCAAGGAAGTCCTCCCACTGAGTCACAAGGTTCAGAGTAGAGCTCCTTGCTTTCTAAACTCCTGATGGAGTGCAGTTTGGTGTAGTCTTAGTCTCAGACTTTGACCATGGTCTGTTATATAGAGGAATTAACTACATAGATGTCGTTAGTATTAACTTAACATGCTATCAGCAGCTTACTGAGAATCTATTGCAAAGAAGAGATCTTTGTGCCTTGGGTGCAGAAGGATCTTTCAGTCTCAGATCAGACACTCAAACCCTGGGAGGCATCCCAGCCCAAGGGGGGAGTTACTGGTGTGCAGTCCGGTTGCAATTTTGAGAAAACTTGACCTCATCCAGAGATCTGTTGTTTGTAGAAGGTGTCCCAGTTCAAGGGGACGTCACTGCTGTGCAGCCATGCTGACTATTAGGGAAAGCTCAGAGAACGTTCACTTTGTCGTTTTATGGGGTAAAGTGATTGACTCGAATCAAATGCCGTATAGTGGGAAGGGTGTGCAAGAGACTCCTTCTACCCATGGCTTTCTTTGTTCCTTGATAACTGAGTCTTGGAAAAAACACCTGCTATTCAAGTGTTAATTGCGTGATCAGCGTTCCAGGCATCCATGCTCCCTGGGTCACTTTGCCCTTTGTGGGTTTCCTGGAGGAGTTCTTGACCCATCTACAGAGGCCTTTACCTCCTTTGGAACTTGTACTGAGCTACAGCTGGTCTGGTTAAGAAGGTTGAATGCATGTATCACAGCTATGGAGGGCCTGATGCTATCATGTAAAGCCCACCAAAATTCATGATCCAACTCCCATTCAGTTGTTTGAAAATGAATGACAAAGAGCTGCTTTTGTAAAAGAGAATCAGATGTTTAAAGGAGTGAAACTGTTGTGATTCACCTTCAGTATTCTTGATACAGCAAAGTAAAATAAAACAAAAGTGATCTGAAGAGCTTTTCTTTAGTACAAAGCTGTACTGAATTGTAAATGAAGTGCAAAAACTCTGTACCAAGTACCGAGATCTCTTCTCAAGAGTGCTTTGTAAAATACGTCCTGTAGATCCTGCTGCAGGTAATGTGACAAAGTATAGTTATCTTTTCAAGTTGGTGAGATTTTTTGATTATTACTACCACATGGTTTGTATATCCTGGCAGCATTTGATCTTAATCATCATGGAGATATATATATAGATATATGTGTATATGTATATGAAGAATGGATGATTTTTTATAAACTCTTTACTCAGCAAATGCACAGATAAAACAATAGTTATACTGATCATAAGTTCTTCTGTCATCTATTTATCATTATCCCACAATGGCTTGACCTGCAACCTATTACTAATAGACCAGGAAACGATCTAATGTGTCACTGTAAAAACCTTTGCAAATTGACACAATGACTAATTTACCCTTTAAAAAAAAAAGGTCCAAATCTATTACATCTGTAACAATACACCCTAGCTTTTCATCCAGTATAAATAAAGTACACTCTGCAACCTTGGATCAATAAACTACTTATCAAAGATGTAATTAACTTCATTTTACAACTCAAACAGTTCTAAAACCAGAAACAAACACAGACTTCATGTAACAATGTATTTATTTTTCCAGAATTCTACTTATATTTTTTTGCAGTGAATTCTTGTCGGTTTTTCCTAAGCAAAAGGGCACAAAAATGCTTAAATCAAGATGAATATCTGTGTTCTCCTTAGTAGACTGGCAAAGTGCTTATGGTGCTGGGGAATTCTGCTCTATTGCAAATCACTATTGTGATCTTGAGGGCCTAATATCCTTCAGGGGAGAGTATGAAGTAGAAACCTTGTTTATGGCTTTTAAGCTGTTCTGTCTTTAATGACGTAAAATTGAAAGACTGTTACGTAAGTTTACAGCAAATAAATGTTTTTATCATAGCTACAAATAACACCTTGTCCAACATTTTGTATGTTAGACTTTTCCAAGCAGTGCGAAGAAATGAACTGACTCATAGCTTGCATTTGCTTAACAAAGCATTCAAGTGTGTGCAGGCTGTTAGAGCTATTTGATATCCAGGTGCCAGAATGGTATTTGCAAGAGCCAAGCAAGACTAACAGCCTGCAGTTCACACCAACTCTGAGTGAACAAGTTTTAATGAGTTGAGTTCTTGGTTTCGGCTCACTCAGCCTTGCTAGAAACTTGTAAGAAGATGTCAAAATGGTCAGAAATGCTCCAGGGTAAAAATATTACTTGAAAATAAAGAATGGAAAAATGCTATTTTGTGTAAAAACATATTTGCTACTTCTCATTTGCAATGAAAACAGGACAAAAGCTGTATAAACTTTGCCGACTTTATTAGTTTCTCTTAGTGTACATATGCACCTCTGCATTTGTTTAAAAGTCAGTTTTTCACTAAAGTTTGGTTTATCTGATGATCAACCTTTTTGTATATGCTCACTATTGCTGTCTGTTAGGTAAAGACAGAATTTTCCCTGAAACAGTTGTTTTTGTAAAGAGTAACAGCATACAAAATGTTGGCTAGTTCTAGAGACTTAGCTATTGCTAACAAAAGCTAATGAACTGCAAAAAGAGGCGGACTTTCTCAGCTTTATTGTAAGAACATTTTCTGACTCAATTGCACTTGTAAAAAGCTGTTGAAATGAAGATATATGTATGTTCACTTTATATGGCAACACCTTTCTGATTAATTAACAGAACAAAATCATCTTTCTTCTCCCTCCCATAATCATAATTTACAAGAATATATTTTTTTCCAACATTTTCTGTCATCTTTCCTCTAAATTCAACTAAAAGTTAAGACGATTTTCATTTAGCTGTGATGAATGAATAACTTCAGATTTTGTACCAAGATGAATAGTCCCCAGTGGTGGGGGGAAATAATCTATTTCTGAGAATCTTTCTTGGCTTTGTTTTTTCAGCTTGAAGTGCAATCTTGTTGTGTATTCCTTCCAAATGATAGCCTGCCTTCTCCAAGTACTATTGTATCGGGTGACATTCCCGGGACTGTGCGAAGCTGGTACCATGGGCAGGCCAGTATGCCTGGCACACTTGTCGTCTGCTTGCCCCAGATAAAGGTTATGAGTGCTGGACACAAACACATGGAACCCTTGCAAGAAATCCCATTTGTTGTGCTGAGACCCATCCTGGAAGAAGGTAGTGTGATAAACTCAAAAAAAGCTTAAATTTCCATTTTTACTGTTATGAAAATTATCTTCATTTTCTTTTGAAAAATTCCGATTTTGTATTGCTTTTTTTAGCATATGTTATGTAATATTGGTATCTAGAAATATTAATTACAAGGTTTGCCCTGTGGAAATACACGTGAAACTTATCATCAGAGCCACTTCTGTGATATGTTTGGTAAGTTTGAAGCTAAACACTTCGTAAGTGCAGTCTTTACCTTTGTTGGTTTTGTCATTCAAGTTATTTTGCAGCCACCAACAATGATTTTGACACAGCAGGAGGCAGCAGTAAATTGTAAATTCCAAGACAGAATGGAGACAGCTTAGGAAGAACTTCTCATCCCACCAAGGTCTTGGATCTGAAATTCAAACTGAACATTAGTAAAGATTCTTCACTGAGAGCTCCTCAGGAAAGTGGTCATGGCACCAAGCCCGTCAGAGTTCAGGGTGCATTTGAACAATGCTTTTAGTCATATGATTTGATCTTATGTACTCCTGTGAAGAGCAGGGAGTTGCATTCAGTGACCCTTATGAGTTCCTTCCAGCTCGAGATATTCTATGGTTTAATGTAAGACGAGAAAATAAATTCATAAATATAACAGACTGTCAAAAGAAAAGAATGAGATTTTAATGGTCATCATAATAGGCAACAGTTGTGTTCTGTGTTGTGTCTTATGGATTGTAGCAAGGTTTTTGTAGAGATTTAAAAATTATGAAGGTTGAGAAAAAGTACACTAGTTCTTATTTGAAAGGCGAATATTTGATGGAGATTTGAATTGTAGTTCAGTTTGAGGAAAGAATCAGCCTTTAACATTCCAAACATTTCAAACTATGTTATTTAGAAAGAATTGTTTCTGTTTTGTATATTCATTCTACGATGAAGAGAGGGAGATGCAGTAATTGTTCCATTGGTTTTGTGACAGCATTTTCTGGGAAAATTATGCTGTTTTCTGCATACTTGTTGCTGAAATGTAAACAATTTAAAGGGTATGCTGTGAAAAATTAAGTCAAAAGCACATTCAAAAGCTAGTCTTGCTCCTGCCATCTGAAATTTGTTTGGATTTATAACACTGTCTTTCTTTTCCCTTTTATTCTGCCATTTATATTGGGCTCTTCTCCTCCTTTCTGTATTTTTCCTTAACTCACAGCAACAGAAATAAAAGTGTAGTTTTTAATATTGAAAGTCATATGAGAGATGCTGCCATATGAAAATTAAAATTAAAAAAAATAAAAAAGAGGGAGAGAAAGGTATATATATTTTTCCAGTAGGAATGATCTAATTTGCTAATCACAGTGACAGATAAAAGATAAATTTAAACAAAGTCTTTTTTTCATTTTAAACTGATGATATAATTTAAACCATTTATGAAAGTAAGAAGTCATTTGAATTTTGTCGGACCAAGATTTGAAGTAAAGATCCTAGTGAGAGAAAAGAATCCCCCTGTTTGGGATAAAGCCTATAGTAAGGAATTTATTTGTGTGTGGCTTTGTGCTCTGGGAATAATGCCAAACAGAAGTTCTCACAATCTAGATATTTTTGATTCTCTAATGGAGCCATTGCCTTCTCCCATGCCAAAACTCCCTCTTAAACAGATTGTTAAAATTTTTTTTAAAAGCTTTAAAGTCACTTCCTTCGTTTCTTTCCTTGTAGAGGTAAATAATTTTAATGGACTTTTATTGTGAGAGTCTCTGAACAAGACCTCAGGGACATACCATCTCTCGGAAATTATATTTATTCAACATTGCTTTTCCTGGTAACTGTTTTTTGAATCATTCCTTCTTATATAAAAAACATATAAGTAAAAGGCTTATTCAGCCTTTGGATACGTTGTTACTTTTAAGAAAACTGTATGCTCACTTATATATTTTTCTTATTACGTGAAAAACTAAAAAAGGAGGAAAAAAGAGCACAGTCATAGTCGTACTCTCATTTGGGGATATTTCAGCCCACTCACTGATACTTACTGACCCCAAGATGTCAGCTTACTGTAAAAATAGTTTATACATTATCCCACAATCAGCTCTTTCTGATTGGTTTGTTTGTTTGTTTGTTTTTTGTTTTTTCAGAATTCTGATAAACTTCTGAGATAATTGTAGTTAGTAGGAATGCTTAAAAGAATGTTTTAAGTATAGCCCTTTGATTCAGAAACATAGTTCAGTCATACTGAGCAACTAAGTAATCCATAAATTGATTTATCTATATAATGAATGAGATATTCCTTGGTGCTTCTGTGCAAAGGGGACCCAAGGTGAGATTATCCAGCACCCCACTCAGTTGCTTCTTGAAAATCTGCACATCCTTAAGGGGATTGTTCCAGTGAATGATTGTTCTTACTGTAAATACTTTCATGTATCAAGATAAAACCTCTCCCAGTGCAACTTTTCCCTGTTGCCCTCTTCCCTGTCTTCTCTGTTTTGGCCCCAGAGGAGACCCTCTGTCCTATTTGTAGCTGCTCTTTAAGTAAAATGGTTACTAAAAAGAAACTAAATAGATAGAAAATCAGTTTAGACAAAACTGAAATGTTTTGGAGAAGAGCTTTACAGACTGAGTTGAGACTTTTTGTGCACATCCAGTTTCAAATACTTGACAACTCATCTGTATAGTCTGTGAGTCCCAATGTACATTGATAAGACAAAATGTGGTAAATGTAGCTGAACAACATATGTTGTTATGATCAGGATTTCTGCACTGCTAAATGACCTTCCAAAAATATAAACTCTTATAATAAGAAAATAAATTGAAACATGAAGGTAACTAAAATTTTGCTTTGGGTAAATTATTGTTTTAAACTAGTAATGAAAAGTTGTTGGTGTTGATGAAATCTGCCTGTGCTTAGAAGTTTACACTTTTAATTATTTTAGTTACTGATTTTTTTAATAATAGTCATTATTGTTAATATAATAATATTCCTCTTTGGATTCAATCCAGTAGCTTTTATGAATCCATCTCTGTAAAAATGTTTGTTTGTGTCAGATACAGAAAGATCATAGAAAAATCCCATAAGCAGTGTTGCTTTTGATTTTTAGACCATTTGAATTAATTTTTTAAATAGTTTCATAGAACAAATTTGCAAATGAGTGTAGGTTTTTTTACAAACAAGACACAGGTACAGCAACAAAACAAGGATTTTTCAGTTGGGCAGTTCCATTAAAATGTTAGCATGGGCACATAATGTATATGGAGCTGAAGAAGAGGTAATTGATGACATTAGGGGGAATTTTGTTGTTGTAAATTCACCATATCTTTACTACAGTGGGTTTTTTTCAACATACTGTGGTTTCATTGATAAAATTTGATTGGTGTTTTCCTTTTCAGGTAGATAGTGTATGCAGCCTCATAGAGCTAACATTCAGTTTTTTTCCCTAGATATTCTTTCTTTCTAATCCATGAAATATAAACTATGTCACTTTACTGTGGTGTTCACGGAGAAAAACAAAGTTCTGAGTAGTAATTAGAAACACGTCATTAGAGTTGACTTTGAATTTTTTCCATCTATTACAAGTAATATTTTGTGTTTCTTGGCTGACAAAACTTGGAAAAAAACCCCCACAAATTAACAGCCTCAAAACTTTTAATCTGAAAACTTTCCAAAATATTTTCAAGTTACTTTGAGCTGAATTCTTCAGAATGTAATAGCTTCAAAAGAAACTACTGAAGTGTTCAGTTTGTGCAAAGGGTGAGACACACGGACTTTTCTGACATATACTACTGGCCATAAAATTATGGAAGAAACAATATAAATGGAAGAAACAATAAAATACATAAATAAACAATAAAATAAAAGTCTTACTAAAATAATATGGTAAAAATATGTTGGAATTCGACTTTATTTTAATTTCAAAACTCTTTTAATTTCTTTAAAGAATCACAGTTAACAGCTTGGGCTATTTCTTAGTGTTCTGATTTCTCAGCAGGATAGTATTGACTGTAGGCCACACCAGGAAGCAAACACACTCTTCATATATTGATTAAAAACACTGATTTGGTTTTTTATTTTCCCGTTAAACTCCAGTGGGCCCATTCCAGTGTACATTTGTATTTGTCTGCCATTGTCTCCTCTGATTCTCAAGACCAGCTCCCATTCTTCTGGGGTACTAGATTGATTTGGACTCATGACTTAAGGCTCAAATCCTGAAAACTAAAACCTCATACCCAATAACTTTCTGAATTGTCATATAGGAAGAAGAACTTTTCTCCTTCTCTTCCTCCAGATGAATTTTTTCTGTACAAGGAAGACTGTTTCAGGCAAGGCTGAGGTTTGTGGATGCTCACTGGTCTGCTGTGTTTGGATCTAAGACTGCATCCAGCTGCTTTTATGTTACTTTGTATTGGGACAGGCAGTTTCTTTTGGTGTACTGAAAATTGAGTCTGTTGGACACAGACTCTCTGTTGTTCAGGTTGCAACAATAAGGCCCAGCTTCCTCAGCAGAAAATCTAATACATGGAATGAAGACTTCCTTTAAAGAAAAGAAAGGAAAAGAAAAGAAAAGAGAGAAGAAAAGAAAGAGAAGAGAAGAGAAGAGAAGAGAAGAGAAGAGAAGA
>NW_020956210.1:37902-80702 GCF_003031625.1 Empidonax traillii
TTCCTTTAAAGAAAAGAAAGGAAAAGAAAAGAAAAGAGAAAAGAGAAAAGAGAAAAGAGAAGAGAAGAGAAGAGAAGAGAAGAGAAGAGAAGAGAAGAGAAGAGAAGAGAAGAGAAGAGAAGAGAAGAGAAGAGAAGAGAAGAGAAGAGAAGAGAAGAGAAGAGAAGAGAAGAGAAGAGAAGAGAAGAGAAGAGAAGAGAAGAGAAGAGAAGAGAAGAGAACAACAGCAGCAAAATAACAAAGCTCCCATTAAATATTATGTTCTTATACTTTTGAAAAGCAAAAACCCATGTCTGCTTCAGGTAAAGTGAAGATCACCCACACACCTTTCATATGCTTTATTTTTGTCATTTCTTATGAGCATTCTTTGGGTTTTGGTTTAGTGTTTCTCCAAAAGCCTGATTTTGTTCTCTGGGACCTGGTTATCATATGTGAAAATGTATCAGGTTTACATGGCAAGGTTTTGGTAGCAGGGTGGCCTGCAGGGCTGACGTGCTTTCTTCATGTCCAACAGAGCCAGTTCGAAGTGGCTCCAGATGGACCCACTGCTGGTCAAGGCTGAGCTCATCAGATATGGTGGTAGCACCTCTGGATAATGTATGTAAGGGTGGAAAAAAAATGGCTGTGCCACAATAACTAGGACAGGGGAGTGAGAACATGTGAGAGAAACAAATCTGTGGACACCAAGGTCAAAGAAGAAGGTGCTTCAGCAAAGGGTTGCCTATGGTGAAGACCATGGTGACAACACAGGTTGTACCCCTGTAGTCCATGAGGGTCTATAGTGGAGAAGATATCCATCCTGCAGCTCATGCTCCAGGATATCCATCCTGCAACTCATGGAGGACCCCACCACTTCAGAGCAGGTAGATGAGTACTGAAGGAGGCTGTAACCACTTGAAGTGCCCATGCTGGAGCAGGCCTGTGGCAGGACCTGTGAACCTGTGGAGAGAGGAGCCTATGCTAGAGTAGGTTTTGCTGGCAGGACTGTACCCCCCAGTAAGAATCCATACTGAAGCAGTTCATGAAGTCTGTGTGAAGAGCCCACATTGAAGAAGTTTGTTGGAGACTGTCACCCATGGGAGGCAGTCCATGGTGGACCAAGGGAAGACTGTGAAGAGGAAGAAGCAGCAAAACCAACATGTGATGAACTCAGCACAACCCCTATTCTCTGTCTGTCTGTGCCATTCCGCAGGGAGAAAATAGAGAATTTGGGAATGAAGTTAAACTCGGAAAGAGGGGAGAGGTGCAGGGAAGATGATTTTTGATTTGTTCTTATTTCCCTTCTCTGGTGTTAACTGGCAATAAATTAACTTTCCCAAGTCGATTCTGTTCTGCCTGTGACAGTAAGAGGTGAGTGATCTCTTCCTGTTCATACTCGACCTGCAAGCCTTTGGATATATTTTCTCTCCCTACTCCAGCTGAGTAAGGGGAGTTATAACTGGTAGCAGTGGGTTCCTGACATCCAACCAGGGTCAAACCACCACAAGATTCTGTTTCAGGTTGTGTAATCTGTGTAATCTATTGACAGTGTAAAGAAAACTGGTTGTATAGAAGCTGCTGGCATTTTGTTGTTCATCTGTACACTGCCAATTCCCTTGCTGATTATTCTTGACAGTGATTCATGATAGGGTGCCAGGCATTTCTCTGTGTAGGCTTCCTCCTAAATGTCCTAAGTGCTAAGTGTGTGAATATAACAATCTGGTTTTAGAAAATCCATCACCGTTGCTAGGAAGTTAAGAGGAGGCAGTGGAAAAAGCTGCACTGTGATCAGTCTCACCTGAGCAGTGCCTTGGGATAGACTTCACTCTGTGGCACCACTGTGTTGAGATGCAAGCTGATCCAAGATTTTTGGAGGAAACAATTCACTTTTTTAGTTTTAAAAGCTGTAAAAATGTATAAGTATAGAAGAGAAGGAACTGCCTCTGAACTGCATCCATATGCTGAAATAAGTGGGCAGTGGTTTCTAGATATTTGTCATTTAGAGGAAAATCGCATGAAGCAAAGGAACTTCTTCAAGTACTATATTGTACATATATTGTTCACAGTTTGGGTTAAAATTGCCAGTGGATTTTAATACTTTAAAAGTTGTAAAAAAATTATTGCTATTGTTTAGATTTTGAAATAGCATGGAATTGATGGTTGAATTACATTTGTGAGAGTTTGGGATCAATTTAATGGTTGTTGATTGTGTTTGCTGTGACTTCTGAGGTGGTTTAGAATAAGACCTTTACTGAGTTGTGTGACATTAATAGCCTAGTTTTTATTAAGCAATTGTTTAACTGTTTTCCCTTCTTTTTTATTGATTAGGTGATGCTTTTCCATGGACAATTAGTCTGCATCATTTCAGTATATATACTCTTCTTGGACAACAGATGACACTTAATTTAGTGGAACCAATGGGCTGTACTTCTACTTTAGCTGTGACTTCACAAAAACTGCTTCCTTCGGGGCCAGAATCCAGACACTCATTTGTTGTCTGCCTCCATGTCGACCTTGAGTCTCTTGAAATAAAATGCTCCAACCCCCAGGTTGGTACATTTAATTGATTTATAAAAAGGAAATTAAAAATAACTTTAGGTACAATTGTTCTGCATTTTCATGAAGAGAGTCTCTATCTTAATTTTTTTTTTTAACTGGGCCATCAAGATCAAGGTGCTTAGATTAAGATTTGCTTTGAAGCTCTCTCAAGTTTTGTAATTTAAACTCTTCTCCACATGTAATAGCTGTAGTATAAATGCATCTTTTGGCTGATGGAATGAAATGAATTGCAGATGTACCGTTAAATGCTATGGTACTGATCTACTGTCACTATGGATTCATATATTGAAGTGGTTGAATGTAATTGTTTTACTACATTTACATAGAAACTAATGTTTCTTGCAACATGAAGTCCTTTTTAGGCAAACAAAGGGATCCAGTAATGAAGGGGAAAAAATGCAAGATGAATGTGTGTAAACAGAAGTTACCACCTCACTTAGGTTTATTAAGAGGCAAAGGTGCTCTTAGATTTTTCAAAAAGTGCGCCCTGTATTTTACTGACCTGGACCAAGTTTGCTGTAGTTCTAAGCAGAGTAGGTTTTTAATTAATATTGTTAAAAGCGGAGCACTGTTACAAGTGCAAGTCTTACCTAAATTTGAGTTGCACATTAAAAAGGCAATTGAAGTAAACAGCATTTTTCAAGTATTCCTGTTAAGGTGTAATCAAGTAATTTGTTTTGAAAACTGTAAGAAAATAGTTTTAAAATTTAACTGTAAGCTGCATATAAATCATATCATGAGCATAGTGAAATGGTAAAATGAAGTTGTACATTGCAATATCAGACCAAATGTTGTTGTCTTAAAGGATGTCCTTGTACACTGTAATGTTATTAATTTATTGAAGTGTTCTAATGACTGAAAGGATGCAGACAAATTATTTGAGATTACTGAAGGTTCTTGAACTCTCTTTTCTCCTTTACATGTGCCTCATATGTCCTTTCTTCTTTACTTATGGAAAAAGGGGGAAAAAAAAGCCATCAGTCTTCTTTACCAGATGTTGAAGAACAGAAAATGAAAAATACAGATATATAAACAGCATTTGATAGTTATAAATACACAGCAGAGTAACTATGAAATTTGATTCCTTAAATGATGGGCTGTATTTTGTCTAAAGATGACAGCCTTAAAAGTAGATGATATTTGGTGAATTTATTAAAAGGTAGCAAAGGTGAAGTATTTTATTTATATGACTCTAATAATTTAATATGAAACCATTTTCTGATGGTCATAAAGTCAATAGATACTTCCAGTGTGCAAAATTGTCTTTGGTTGTAGTTTTCAATTTTGTAGTAATGTGTTATTTTTTAAGTATAAAATGCTGTAACATATTGAGCTTTACAGATTTTGCCAAATAGTCAGTGGGGTCTCATTGAGTTCTGTGTGGGTTTGGTGGGGAGGGATTGGAAGCAGTGAGAGGGGGAAACCTTTTTTAAAAAATACTGGCAGTTATTCTTATTTTTGTCCTACCATTTCTCTTCTCTCCAATAGTGTGTTGTAAATATAATAATTGTATATTAACTCTATGCTCTAAAACACTTTTAAGGGAGAGAGGCCTTACATTAGCCCTTCTAATATAATCAGAAACGGATTTTCAAACTACTGAGACTACTCATCTGAAATAGTACAACCAACATGAATGGAAATCCTTCCATTTTAATCAGTAACAACCAGTGGAATAAAAGAGTGTATTAAGAATAATCAAATATGTTACTAACTCTATATCTGAAGTTTTGAAATTTTATTTACATGTAGACACATGCCATCTTTTTTGTTTTAAAGAGGTTTTGGTGTGAGGCCTTTTTGTATCTTTGACTTTTAAACATACCTCCTTGAAAATCATCTCCTTTAATAAAAGTGTACCTTTTTGTTTGATCAACTTATTTTGACTCTAGTTTCAGAGCAGGAGAGAGTATTTTGGTCATACTACGTCACTGTCATGTTGCTGGTGAAGTTCAGAGACACAGCTACTGCTGTCTGAAACAACCACTGCTTCAGAGTGGCTTTAAGGATTGTAGCCTGAGCAACTTTAAAAAATCTCCCTGAAAATATAAGTAATTATTAACTTTAATGATTATGAGTACTGCAACCCCAATAAAATTTAAACCCTTCAGTGTTGGATTAACTAATAACAAACCTCTTCACCTTGTTATATGAGCACAGATGTAAACACAAATTCCCTTTTTTTGCTTTACTTTGTGCCTTTATGAACAGTAGCATAAATAATTTTCTGAAGGTCCTGCTTCATTGTGACAAGTATAACTTAAATTATCCTTTGGTTTCTTGAAAAAAAAATAGAGATGGGGGAAGTTGCAAGCCTTTATGATTTGGATGTCTGCCTGTATAGTATTAAATTTCTAGAGACATTTTTCCAGCAAAGCGTCAACACCAGTTAATGTTATACTAGTCAATCAATCGTGGGGATATTATTAGATGATCTTCCTGCGTTACATGGAAAAGACTTGGGAAAACTTAGACATTTGAATTTGGTAATTTAAAGGTTTCCAGTGCATATCAGAGTGCTACAGACACAAAATATTTTTAGGCATAACTGAAAGAGCTTTTCGACACAGCCAGCATTGTCTTTCTGTAGGTTGCTTTGTATATGAAGACAAAAAATGTACTGGGAAGTTTACCTCCTTTAAGGAAAAATTCTGTCACAAGATTATATGACCTGCTCTGTGTAAGCCTTGAAACTTCAAAAGAAAATCCAACATGAATTAAGAAGGTTTTTATAAAATTCCAGCACTTCACCTCCTATGAAAGGACTGCAGAGTGTACTTTGAGACTTCATCACACATTCTCACGCACAAAATCGAGTACTGTTTTATATCAAATGTAGATTGACAACAGTGTTTTTCTGCATCTGTTCTGCCCACATAAGAAGCCAGCTTCATGGAGTATAAGTGTCCTGAGGCTTAAGGTTCTTATAAATATGAGAATTTCAATTTTTTTATAATGGCAAGTTGAGTATGGTATCCAGCTGTGAATCTGCTTATATATTGTTTTCAGTTTTCTCTGAGCTTGTTTTATACAGTGTATTGCAGTATGTTGTCATACAAACTCCATGATTTATGCCTATTTACAAAAACTTGTGTAAATATCTTAGAACTGAGTCAAACAGTGTGCAAGTTAAACTGTGTGTTTCTGAATATTGGAATGACATACGCCAGGAGACTGTTGAGTTTGATAGGGGATATTCTTCCAAAACCAGAGCACTTTCACATGCTGCATGGGATCATTATTTTAAAACAATTTAAATGAATAATTTTTTCATTGTTGATGTTTTATAAAGTTTATATGTTTGCCTTCTCCTACAGGCAGGACCTATGCATATGATTTGTACAATAAATTACCTTTGTTTAATTGTTAAAATATATACTAGTAGAATTTTTATAAGACCTTATAAGACCATGTTCTTGCTTATGTTTTTGATCTTTATACCATATGTTTGCACACAGCACAGATTATTTTTACCAAAATCACTATAGTGTAACTGATGCTAATTTTTTTATTTGCAGTGTAGTTGCTTATCAAAGCAATATATAAATGGTGAGAAGTTCAGTTTTGCTATATTCTAAGTCTCAGTGGAGAACGTTGATGATTTTTCCTTCCACTCACTAAGAAAAGCTTCATGTTAAAATTAAGTTTTATTTTTTCCTTTAGGTGCAGCTTCTGTATGAACTGGCTGAGATCACAAGTAAAGTTTGGAATAAAATTCAGAGGAAAGGCGTTCTATATCAATCTTCTGTCTATACTGAAACCATGACAGGGCCTGCTCCTCCTAGTTCTCCAGTTAAAAGTAGTGTTGGGACCGCTCCACCAGATACCAGTACATACAGCCCATCTGCTGACATTGGGACCACTACAGAGGTATTTTTATTTCTTTAAAAAATGTGTCATGTGAGTTCTGATCGTGTGGTGGTATGCAGTCAAGTAAGAATCAGAAGGAGCAGTAGAGTCCAGATAGAAAGTAACTTTGCCCCAATAAAATAATGAAGAATACTTTATCATCCATTTTGGTGGAACAAGAGGGAGGAGAGAAAAGAGAAAATAAAAAGAGAATTTACTGTATAACTCCTATATTTATTATTTGTCTGTATTGTTTCTCTTTGAAGTGAGTGCATATTAGCTTGTGTCAGAAAGTTATGGTTAGTGTGTTCAGGTCAAGAAGCATAAAGCATTTTTCAAGTCCAGAATTATTAGAATAGTAATGTTGTTTTGGAAGGGATATGTAAGTGTCATATACTAACATATGCCTCAGCAGGTGTCATTTGTGTAATGGAGAGAGGGAGGTGGAATACAGAATATGTGGACAGATACTTGAGATTGTAAGAAGTTTTGTCAGGAATTGAAAATAAGAATTAGAAGGCTAATATTTAAATTATCAGGAAAAGATTCACAGAATTGTTCAAGTAGGAGGGTAATATTTTTGGCTCTACTGAGGAAAATTTTGTTCCATTTCTGATTTCGATGCGAATTTTAGGTCTGTTGAAGTGATTAAAATCAAAACAATATGTAGGGTGTAAAAGAAATTCAATTAACAGTAAAATAAGAGAAGGGTGAACATTTTGAATTGCTGTCATTGAAATACTTGGAGAGACTTGGAAAAAACCTTTGCTATGGTAATACAAGCCAGAGTTTATGTTCTTATAAGACTAGTAGCTACAACAATGCTGTATTTGACTTTTCAGGTACTATCATTTCTCTGAATTTGTGAGTCAATATTTATTTTTCAAGACCACCTTTGATACCAAATTTTTGATTTTTTGTTAAAAAAGTTAATGGTACTGTAAGGTAAAAAAGAATGGGTGGCCAGTGGAGGATTCATTTAAATGATTTGGGTGTTATGGGAAAGAACATCAAAGCTTGTCTTGACCTACTGCTTTCTGTATTTAAAGCCTGAGATTTAAAACAAAACAAACCTCAAAAAGCCAATTATCCCTTCACTCTTAGGACTAATTTTGTCAAGCTACCAGTTGGAATGAGTTGAATCACTGAGTAGGACGACCAAGTTAACACATTCTAGATGATGTAACTAAAGTAACATTTTCCAAGCAGATTTTTATTAAACCATAGGGAAAATTACCTTGAGCACTCTACCAGCGTTTTAAGTCCATATAGTCATTGCTTTACCTGATTTTTGGTTCTTTTTTTAATCCTTTGGTGGCCATCAGTAAAAATTTCAAAGTGTTTTGAAGCTGTACAATGAACTTTTGCAGATCATCATGTGTAAGGTAGCCAAGAACATTGTTCTTGAGACTGCACAGTCTTGATGTCTGTAAGTTCAGTAATACTGTTGAGGTGGGAAGGGGAAAGAAGTAGAAGAGTCACATTTCGCCGACCAGAAAGAAAAAGTAAAAGGAACCATGTTTTCTTCTCACATTTCTAACAAAATATTTTAGGCAATGTAAATTAAATAATTTGTAACATAGTTGTTGGCAGTGTCTGTCTTCATCACACATTCTCTTCTGTGGTTGTGTCTGTCTTTGAACTTATTCAACATATTTCTTAGTATCAAAGCACCAGGTAGGTTTTCATTATAATGACGTGGTTCCTGTCCTGTTCCTTGAGGTAAGGATTGTTAAGAATTTAAAAATATATGTACTGAAAAATTAGCTAAGAAGTGTTGCCCCTCATTCTTTTTCATCAATGAAAGCTGTTGAGAGAAGTTAATCACTTAGTTTCCCTGTTCCTTTTGCTAACTTTTGCTTACTATCACCAAACCTAGCAGTAGATGAGAGAATTGGGTTACTTCTGCTGTCTCCAAGTACTACTTTGGACTACTTCAGTCTGCTGAGTGCCTCTGTTATAGTCCATATAGTATAATTTTAGACATTATAGACATTCTATGAAGAAAACTAACCCCCTTAGTACGTTCAAATGTGCACAGAACCCTGTTACAGATGATTTGTACATAGAGCTGTAGAGCTCTGCCCCAAAAGTAGGCAACATAAGTTGACAGGCCTTGTAGACAAGAAATGTAGACAGATTTTTTTTAAATTGTTTTGTCTCCTGTGAAGTACAGCAGCTAGTTATACCTGTCAAGTTGGCTAATGGGCTGCAGATGTAAGGCTGTTACATCATGCAATTTTCATTGAGGCCAAGTTTTTCTTCTGGGTGAAGACGTAGTCCTCTGCAGTCTAAGTATGGATTGTTGTATATAACATCTATCTTAGACATAAGACTTTTTTTTTGTAGAACCTGTTCACAAGAGCCTAACTGGTGAAATCCAAACAAGTATTTTAAAACCCAAATGGAATTAACTTATACCAAAGTGGAGTTGAGGGCTGAGTATTGTCCCAGGTACCATCTGAAGAAGTGATTTTCATTTCAAAAAGTGTAGAGGTTGAGTAGGGGATGTCAGAGAAACCTAATGCTTGTCAGCTTCATGTGTCTTGGTATTTTTCAAGTAGTCTTCAGAGAGTGGTGTAGAAAAGCTGAGTCATGGGAAGGGATTGGTAGTGTTTGGAGAGAGGAAGGCAGAAGTTACCTTTAAGACCTCACAGAAATGGTGATTATAGGAACTGGGATGCCAGGAAAGTTAACCAACTGAGAAGTGGTACTGCATGGAAGTTGAGGATGACTGAAAAAGGCGGGCTTTCAAGTGAATGAGTGGAGGCAGCTTTGGAGAGGCAGCTGACAACACTGGAGCAGCATTCCATTGTTTTCCTGGGTCTGACATATCCCTTTCTGTGGTTTTGCTGCTGGTTAGAACAGGACCACACCTTTCGCTTTCCACAGACTCTGAATTCAATTAAGAGAGCAATAAAAGCAGATGAGGCAGTTAGAGCGTAGGGACTCACTATCTAGGAGGCCTAAAACCACCAAACCAACAAAACCTTGCTCGATTACTGTCTTGATACTGGCAGGTCTGAAAACAACTTGCAAATACTCAGAGAAATAAAAAATACTTTTATTCCCTTTAGATACTGTGTACTTAACGTCTTTACATTTTCTAAAATACTAGTATTGATTACTTATTGATGTATATTTTGGTCTTCAGAAATTTAGAGGTACTTTATTAATCACAAAGAAATTAGTGGTAGCAAATCAAGGTCCATGTGGTTTGATACCATCCTGTATTTGTAAATTCTAACTTGATTTCAGACTAGTGTGACGATAATGTTTTAAATGAAAGAAATAGAAAGGTTAATATATACAAATTGACTGCATCAGGCACAATTATACCTTGTAGCTATATATATTTACAGTCATTGTTTCTGGAGAGCAGCAAAGTAATATGCAGAGTAATTAAATAATAGTATATTTTTCTACAGGTTTGACTTAGGGGAAATTTTCCAGAAGTTTGTTTGATCAGAGTCTGTATTTTGTTTATAAATTTCCATATTTTTGAGCCTTGAAATCCTGAATCTGTCAAACAAAAATACTTTGCTGCGATAGGTATGGGGCTTTTTTAAGTTCAGACATTTTGTAGTTAATGTGTTTTGTTCTGTGGGAGACATATGATTATTTTTAGAGCTTCTTTCAGCTGCAACGGACTTGCTGTAACTGAATTGGAAGAAAGCAAACTTGCACAACTGTTTATATTAAATAGCAAGAAAAAAGTAATTTGTTTATGTGATCTGTGAATGATTTATATTTTAGGCTGTGTCTAAATCTTTTTTTGCTGACAACTTGATGGTGAGCTCCACAGTCTGATGTAGATAAAGGTATCTAGCTTACTGACTTCTAGTCCGGTGTGGTGGTAGAAAAGGGAAACATCAGCAAGCGGCTTCAGTACTGGAGGGCTGGAAACAGTTAATCATTTTTGCCATCCCTGCTTTGGAACCGCAAAAGCAAAGGTAGTACAGACTACAACAGGCCACTTGTTACTGTTTACTTAAGTACAAACAGTGGTAGAAGTGTTTAGTCCTTGGGGAAAGTCAGTGATTGAGCAAGAACGCAGAAGTTATTTTGATAAGGCATAGCATTAGTGTGGCCAAACTGTGATCATCCCTGAGCTTTAGGCAGGCCAAGGATGAAGGCCTCATATGTTTGGATCTTCCTGATGAACAAAGATAAATTCTGTTAAGAAAATAAACTCAGTATATTGGTCAATTTGCAACAATTGGTAAAAGAATTAAATTGTATATTTTAGAACTTGGCATGAGAAGTTGTGGGAAAATAGTTTGAGGTTTCTGACTCTGGCTTTATTTTTCAGTAGATCTGGAAACAGAGCAGAAAATTAATGCATAAACATATTTAACAATACCATGCTGGGTGCTGAAAATCCAAAAGGAAAGTTGAAACTCCGTGAGAAACAAGAGCGCAGTCTTTCTTCTCACTTCAGTTTCTTAGGTTTTCACAGCAAAAAAGAAAAAAAGAACTTCAGCTTATTTGGGAAAAAATAGGAAAAGGACGTCAGCTACTGCAGACCATCAGTTTTTTCAAGCCCTTTGGCTCTGCCCAATGGTTGTGGTTGTACCATAAACAGCAGGCGAAGAAGAAATCCCTTCATTTTAATTTTTTTCTTGCCAAAGGACGACCATATAACATCTGTCTTCAGAGGAGCATCTGCCACTGAGAAAGAGAATGGTCCAATTCAACTATTTACATAAGTCTTAACGTCAGAAAAAAAAATTAGGTAGTATGTTCATGTTAAACTGTTGAAGTAGGGAGTGCGTGGAGGCTGCAACCCCATCATCTCTGACAAGGACAAGGTGTTGAGCAACTGGGATTGTCTCTTGATAAGCTCTGCACCGGCCATGGCTTCAATTGAGAGGTTATTGCTGAAAGCCTCAGCCTACTGCAGTCTTAGCTATACTGCCATGCTAGCTAGTCCAAGGGGTAGGACATGCAAGTGACCTGGAATACTGGGTGGGAACACAGTAGAGTACAGAATTGCAGGGCAAGGCTAAACCCCAATGAGTTGAGGCCCTGGTTAAGAATTGCAGGCTCTGAAGTAGAATGAGTTCCAAACCCCTGGCAATTGCAGGTCCAGTTTCTAATGATGTGTGTGGGTCAGTACCTGTAACTCTGTTTTTTTGTGAAATTCATAGATACAATAGCTTGGAAGGTGGTAGAGGCCACACTCCCTAAAATTCAGGATTTGCTGCTTTTAAATTTGGTTGCATATTCTTGGACTAATTTGCTTTTAATATATAGCTGGGGTTATGCTGGATAAGTGCAGTTCTTCAAGAATCTTACAAATACTGTTTTAAGTAGCCTTCTGCCAGAATTATCAACTGACTGATTCTTTGAGTGGCATAGTACATAATTTAATATCTTAAAAAAAACAACTTTAAGAAGTGTGGGAAAATTATAGCCTCAGTTTTCTACAGAACAAAGTTATCTATATACTCAAACCACTAAATAAAAACAGCTCTCTGTGGAAGAAAAAAACCTAACAAAATGTATGAAACAGCTGAACACATTAAATTACGGAAATAAAAGAACCCGAATATAAAATTCAAAACTTGCCACAGTGGCAGTACATATTTGCTGTTAAGTGTACTGCTTTAAGTTTCATCAGTTATTGTTGTCTTCTTTTTTAACTATCAGAAATGTAGAGACCTGCCAAAATTTTAGAACAAAGTTGATTTTCGTACAAAATCCATTTTGGAACATGTTCAGTGGGAGAGTGAGGGTGTGTGTGAAAGACAAGGAGGAGACTGTCTCTCATTCCCACCCATTCCATCACAGTTTGTAAGTTATGGCTTGGCAGAATTAAGTGTGTTTACAGTACAAAAAAAAAAAAACAACAAAACTACCTTGAAAAATTTTTCAGACTAAAAAAAAAAAGAAGATAAATGCTTTTTATAGAATGCAAAGACCAGAGAGCCACAAATGGGTGCACAGAACATCAGCATTGGTTTGAACTTTGTCTTGAACTGTATATAAGCATATTCTTAGGTTTAAATAAGTCTTTTTTTCTCTTTTCTTGACCATTAATTGTATTTCTTTTTATTTATAATTTTATTTCTTAAGAGAGACTCATTAAAAAGGGAGATAGGATTTTCAAAGTGTTGTGTTTTTTTCTGGCTTTGAAAGGATACATTGTTCAATCCTACATTTTATGGCTTTACGAGTGGGTAGAGTACATAGTCGGAAGGGAAGCAGATTAATGTTTGAAGAGGGCTGACAAGCATAGTCAGAGAACAAGCAAAATGGCTGGGTGATTTTCTCCTGGCTTATGTCACTGTCTTATTAATGGCCTGCCATTTCAGGAGAAACAATAAGGATTAACGTTGGTTCGCCCTGGAGAACCAGCTCTACCTACATCCTTTCAGATGCTGGGGAACTTCCAGGCCTGACACTATCCAAGGCTGCTTCCCCATATTTTTTTGTTCTAAGGGCAGGTGCCAGCATCCTTGAAGAAACAAAACTGAGTTTTGCTTACAATGCTGAAAAGATATCTACTAATATGTTCCTGTCAGTGCTGTCTTGTAGGATAATTAAGGGACACTGTAGAGGACATAGTTAGCAAACAGTATTCAGAGTATTCTCTAGACAAAAAGATCTAGCAAGGGGCAGGAAGGATTTTGCTGGAGAAGCCAATAGGAAATACGAGTTACAGTTTGGCAGAAAGGACTTAACCCCTGAACATGTTATTTAGCAGGTTCTACCACACCATTATTTTTTTATCTTGTTGCGTGCCCTATGTCCAATGTGCCATTCATACTTTGGAGTTGGATGCATCTCAGTGAAATGAACTATCTGATGTTTCTCCAATTAGATGTCCTGCTGTGGTAGGCATTGAATATTATTAGATACACAGCAGGAGACAGACCCTACTACTTTTACTAAACTAAATTTGCAGACAATGTGAGAGTAAAACAGAAGAAGGAAGCGTAAACAAATAATAAAAGCAAGAGGGTCCATGACTTCGGGAAGGATTTCAGGTGGGAATGTGTAAGGAAGTTAGCTCAATGAGGACATAGTAGGGAATAAATGCTTTTTGCACCTCTGGAGTCTTATAGTTTTTCAAAAGATGGCCACCTGTGCCTCAACTGGTAATCTGTTCAGAGCTGTAAGCAATAATGCCTTATATAAGAAATATAAAAATAAATAGAAATATACCTATTTTCTTTCATGCATTTTGAATAATGCAAAGCCACTGTCACCATAGATAACTGAAGGTGAACTGGGTCTTAATTTTCATTTCAACACTTCATATTGCATGTGTTGAACTGGTCCAGGTATTATAGTCTTGTGTTTAGGTATTATTTTCCAGGAACATATGTTAGTTGCGCAATCTCTCCTTTCCTCGTATGAATGAGTACCTGGAATGGTAAGTTCTCTATGTCAGCTGTTGACAACATAGATGGTTTCTTACCAATTGTGGTAAATATTACTGAGTTTTTCAAGAGTAAAGGTTACTGCATGCAGATAAAGTACCTTTGCTGTTTCTCTCTGTGTCCTCTTAAGAGCTTACAAAACCTATAATTAAATTGTAGGCCTGAGTTGATTGAAAATGTGATTTGTCAACATAAATGCTTCCATATGAGTCATGTCATTTGGTTTGAGATAAATTCTACCCATCGAAAAAATAGATTGCTAACAGAATTTCCATGCTCACATTCTCCAGTCTTGGACTGCAGAATGAGGCAAGTACTGTCACATTTTTAATTTTGCTGCTGAAAGTAAGTTTCCCTGGAACATCTGAAGCTGAAGTGAGTGCATTCTTGCTTCTTGCCTGACAGGTTAAAATTGTTTCAGTCCAATTGCAATGCTTTCTGTGTTGATCTGATTTCCAAGGTGTCTGCCATAGAAATAATCGTTGCTAGTAATTAGATAAATCTCAAACATGTTGTTCATCATAATTTACATTGTCTAGTGCCCTAAAACTTCAATGAAAATTAAGACTTTGAGTGTTCATTGATCTGTGAATCTTAGAGACAACTTGATCTTAGTGGATTAAGGTGACTATACCTTACTCCTTGCTTTTGTGCTTGAAGGAAGTAAACTTGCAACACATGGTGGAGTTGCAAGTGAAGATGATGCTGGATGTTTAGTGGATTTTGGTTGATGTCAGTGACTTATATGTCCATTGCATTCAGTTTAATAGTCTCTAAACACTAGGAGCTGATGAACATTTATATGTTTGCATCTTTCCTTACCTATTTGGAAACAGTTAGATGCAGCAAAGGAGCAGGATGAAGTCTTATGGCCAGTAAATATGATCAGAACTTGCTTTCATTGCTCTAATAAACCCACATAACAGGATTTTCAGTATAGCTTTCAATTGTCATGTTCTTTTCCTAAGAAACATTAACCTTTGTGTCTTCTTTGTTGAGCCCTTAATGTTTTAGGGAATGAACAGAGATAACTGATGGCACAGAAATCAAACAGATTTGTCAACATTTCTTATATTTAAGAGTATTGCAAGACAGTCATGTCTTTAAAAAAAAAAAATTTATAAAGTGGCAACTAAAATAATTCCAATTCTTAAAAGAATCTTCTGTTTTTTGAAATCTCTTTCCCAAGGCATTACAGAGAAGCACATAGAAGGGGAAAAAATAACCCAAATTGTGTACGTAATACCCTGGTGTGTACGTAATATAGGTGTTATGGTCCTACTGGGTGACTCTTCACTTGGTACCTCCAATAACTCTTTCTTTTGCCATTCACGTATGCACAAGCCTGCATAATAACACTTTTCCTATTGCATCTCCAAATATTTCTATCAGCCTATGTTTTTGATGATAATGTTTCCACAGTGTAGAATTAATGAGGAAAGCTTGCTATGCCAAGTGGAACTGTCATGGAACCTTAAAATTTTAACATATAGTCTTTGCCAAGATCTACCAAAGACAAGGGGAAAAGACTTTGTTTATTTTTTCCTGATGTAAAAAAATGGCTTGATTCAAATATCCTGTTGGTGAGTATGTGTTTAAATAGTTTGGGCATCTGCATCAGTCTTGAGAGATGAAAGAAGTGGAACTCTAAAAAGCAATACTTCTTTCCTCAGCTGTTGCTTCTGTTTCTTAGGGTGATTCTCTTCAGGGTGGTGATGATTCTCCATTCTCAGACTCCATTACACTGGAACAAACAACAAGTAACATTGGAGTCTCAAGTGGACGTGTCAGCCTATGGATGCAGTGGATGTTGCCAAAAATTACTATAAAATTGTTTGCTCCTGATCCTAGAAATAATGGCACAGGTATTCAGCACTTTTCCCCCTAATGTGCTGTGTCGAATTTCATACATTATTTTACAGCACAATATTAGCTATTCAGAGCTTGTATCGACATTACTGAACATTGTAACACAGAAAAATGGGTCAGATCTGTATTTTAAACTGCAGCAACAATCTCTAGTTAGATTACTGTATGTAATATTCTTTGCAACAACTGCAGTGTTGTTCTTTGGTATAAACTTCCCACTCCATGTGGAACGATAATTATGTTTAATTGGAAATAAGTTATTTAATTTACTCAATAAAGGGCTGCGTTTATTGCCTTAGAAGCAATCATGTTTCATTTTGATATGATTTCATAATTATTTTGTGTATGTCCATATATAGTCATGTAGTGTTGTATTGATAATTTCAAATTTAAATTTAACACAATCGTTATAGTGTAATCCTACCAGTCACAGGAAGTTTAATATGGAGTTCAGTGGAGAAATTTCAACTTCTCAGCTGAAAACAGAAGTATGTGTGGTACACAATTTATCTTTTTTATTTTGAGATTAAAGTTGCATTATCATCCAACAGTAATTTTTTGTAAGCAATTCAGATTCCATAAATAGCATGACTTAACATTTTCTTCCCTTTTTTTTTTTTTTTTTGCTAGGAAACACTACTGCTTAGTAATTTACACTTGCTCATAGATATGGGAAAAAATAAGGTGACTAGTGATTAAAGCAAATTTTCAAGACCCTTTGATTTTAAAAAAATAATTATATGAGAGAAAGAAAACTCCAGTATAATTAGAGTAAACATCTTGGCAGATGTTTTTTTACTTTTCTTATTTAGGAATTATAAATTACACTATGAACACCTGAACTGAAAACACCATATTTAAGCTTCTCTACACATTTGTATAAAAAGGTTTGGATTCTAGGGGTTTTTTTCTGGTTCCTGTATGTGTGACACTCGAATCAAAAAGGGCTTTATGAGAAAACTGCATAGAAGTAGCATTATCCTGTTTACAAAATGTAGTGTCTCAGATATATTTCTTGCTTAAAATCCTGCAGGTTTCAGATTAATTAACAAATTTTTTTTTCTTTGACTATTGCAGAAGTTTGTGTTGTCAGTGAATTAGAAGATCTCAGTGCCTCAGTGGATATGCAGGATGTCTATACGAAAATCAAATGTAAAATAGAAAGTTTCAATATTGACCATTACAGAAACAGGTAATTCCTGTGAGTTGCTATCCTTTAATTTCAGACTGAAAGAAGGAGGCAGGTGGTGTTTTCGTTTTTTGTTTTTTTTTTTTTTCTTCTTAACTTGAATTTAAGGTAAGTATTCAATTTAAATGAAAATATTTTAACCTTTTAAAAAAGAAAAATCAGAATTATGTCTTCTCAGAATTAGATATTATTCCAAAGAAATACATAGAAATCACTGCAAATCAGTGATTTTTTTCACACTTACTGCTCTGTTGGTCCTTTAGACTAAAATAATTTGGTTTAGCTTAACTTTTGAATGGGAAATTCCTGAAATATTGGTTCATGGTGTGTTAGCAAGTGCCAGTATTTAATGATTTACGGTACCTTACTCTTACAAGCTAAAACCAAGTTTCTGAAAAAGGAAGCTGTTTCTACTGCCGTGGCAAAGCAGCACTTACGTAGTGCAGGGAACGCAGCTGAGTGTGTGACACAGCACAGCGTTGTGCAAACACACCAGTGAAACTGCAGTAACTAATGTCAGCAAGGTATCATCAATGTTATGTACATTTAGGGTAGCTAGTTAAGCCTACTCTGCCTTCCAACTTCAGCAAGTCCTATTGTCTGGATAATTTGCTACACCAATGTGACTGTGTTCATTTGGCACCTGGACATATGATTCTATAGAGAGATTGCAGTTGCCACCTTCTAACTTGTACTGGCCATGAACACACTAGTCTTAAAAAAGGAAGAGAGAGCCTATGTAGTCTTTATTCAACTAGGTTAGTGTTTGCCATTACATATCAACAAATTCCATTATGGGAGACCGAAAGTAAGAAAAAATAGAATAGTTGTATCACTCCTTGAGAGGAAAAACATAGTTAAAAGCCTTCAGCACAGTTTTTGGCATTGAAAATAACTAAAATATTTAGGAGCACAAATCATTTTGACTTGGAAACTAATGTCTGCAAGGTCTTATTGGACACTTATTGTTCCCTAGGTACAACAGGAAGGAGATTTAGATTCAGCTTAGCAAAGTTACCAACATATCTGAGACCTTACTCCTGATCAACTGTCTTAAAAAATATTTCAATTTCTATCTTTTTGCTTAAGTTAAAATACAGTTACTATTTGATTATCAAATGTTACATTATATACAGAATTTGTACTTAATTTTTAAAATCTTTTAAAAAAAGTCACTACGCAGGAGTGCCGAGCGTGTCCTGGCAAAAGCGTTGCCCGCCAGTCAATGGAAGGGATTGTCCAAGCTCTGCTCTGCACTGGTGCCACTACACCTTGAGCCCTGTGGGCAGTTTTGGGCATCTCAGTATAAGAAAGATATTAAGCTCTTATGTCCAAAGGAAGGCTACAAAGATGATGAAAGGCTTTAAGGGGTAGCCATATGAGGAGCAGCTGAGGTCGCTTGGTCTGTTCAGCCTGGAGGAGACTGAGGGGAGACCTCATGGGGTCCACAGCTTCCTCACGAGGGAAAGTGGAGAGACAGGCACTGATCTCTTCTCTGTGGTGACCCTTAGGACCTGAGGAATGGCGTGAATCTGTGTCAAGGGAGGTTTAGGTTAGATATTAGGAAAAGGATTTTCATGCAGGGGCTGATTGGGCACTGAACAGGCTCAACCTGACAGAGTTCAAGAAGCATTTGGACAGTGCTCTCAGGTAGATGGTTTGACTCTTGGAGATGGTCCTATGCAGGGCCAGGAGTTGAAGTTTGATGATCTTTGTGGGTCCTTTCCAACTTGGGATATTCTGTGATTCTATGAAATCCCAGTAGATTTGTGCTCTTAAGAAGCTTTGGGGGGGACAAAAAAAAAGAAAGGAAAGAAAAACCCAAAACTTATTCCACTTGACAGAATTGTTACTGTTCTCATTTATATTTCCTAATCTCTTCAGAATACCGTGCTCTTATCTGTAAATCTCTGTGGACTAAAACCAAAAGCAGAGAACAGATGAGGTGAACTTTCTGTCTTCCAGGCCAGGGGGAGATTGGCAGTCAGGACATTTTGAAAGAATTTTTCTACAGTGTAGAGGAAAAATTTTTGGTGAGATTTCTTTAGTAAACTAAGGTGGTTACCTGAGTAATGCAAGCAACATACTTTTACTCTTCAGTATGTTAAAAAGAATGATTACAAGAGCTGTAGTACAAAGCACATTTTAATAGTTAAAAACTAATTTTTTTCTAAATAATACTGATTTTGTAACATGTGAAGACAGCTTTATGTTCACAGTTTCTTTTGTTCTTGTAATCATTCTCCTTGTTCTGTTAAAGCTGTCTGCTGAAAATCCAAGGGTAAGTCCCTCTTCTATATGTGGGATTTTACTATAATTTTATTCTCATGTGTCTGGAGCTCTTGCTATAGGTTGTCCCTTGACATAAAATTTTGCAAATTAACAATTTTTTTTGCTTGATCGGATTGAATTTCAGCTTCTTAGGAAAAGGTGTGGCAGTTACATCAAAAAATCTTGCAGTTACATCAAAACATGCAATAGAAATGTAATTTTTTTTTTTTTTGCTTATATCAACTCTTTTGTTTCTTTGTTTTTTGTCTTCCCATCTTCCAATGCCTCATTCATTATCTCAAGCCTTGGGGAAGATTCTTGGTCTCTGGGACAATGTGGAGGTGTGTTCCTTTCCTGTACTGACAAGCTGAACAGACGTACCTTGTTGGTTCGACCCGTCAGCAAGCAGGATCCTTTCAGTAACTTCTCTGGCTTCTTTCCCTCTGTAAGAATCTTCTAAAAATTTTTTACTGCAGAACTTCCACTGATAAATGCCAGTAAAAAAATAAAAATCTTAAAGTGCTTTAGTTTCTTGGCATCTAAACTTTTTTTTGCTGAAAATATTTCTTGCTTAGATTGATTATGTATTGTGTTATTTCCCTCTTACCCTTTAGTAATAGTTGTCATTTTTAGTAGATATAGGAATGAGGGTTGGTAGTTCACAGCTTTGTACATAACAGACCACTGAAGTGAGTGGGATTGATTTATATTAAAAATGAGCACATACAGTAATGTTTGAAGCCCTGATATATAAAAGCCAGTACTAAATGCTGTGTTGTGTTAATGTAATTCTGATATCTACTTAGGGATTTAAGAACTTAGTATTACTGCAGTATACCTTTAGGCAGCCTTAAAAAATTACTTCTCTAATTATGATAATGCAAAAATTAACAATTTCATATTTAAGTCTTTCATTTGAATGCTTCGAACATTACTTGCTGATTCAGAATAGCTCAGTGTGAAATATTTAACACCTTTTTTTCTTGCCTCTTCGTCCTTGAAAGGCTTTATATATTATGACATGGGGGTCTTTATCTTCACAATTGTGTGGGTATATCATTTTATGTTAGTGGAAGTTCTATATGGTCTGATCTATTTTCATCGTGAGTTTGATCAGGAATACTTTCCCTTATTCTCCTTGTTTGAATTCCTATAGGAAATTAATTTACCAATTTGTTTTAGTTCACTTAATTGTAAAAGCTTCCAGTTTTCCAGCATTTAAACTATATATCCTCTTTATTAAGGAAAGAGTTGTTTTTCTGTTAACAATGGTTTGAAATCAATTTAATTTAATTTAATCAAGTTTAAGATGCCGAAAGAAGCAATGACTTGCGAAATGTATTTGCTTTCATTTGTGCTCATATGATAAAAGCTAATATTTAAACAGTGGTAAAGAATTCTATGAAAATGTTTATAACATTGTTAAAATAATTTTTTTTTTTACATTTTACTATCACTAACTTTCAAAGATAATATGGAAACTGTACTATATATCTTCCAGGAGCTAAGCATCTAGCTGCCATCTTTAGCTAGAAAAATCTGTCCTAAGTGAAGGAATCTGCAGTTTCTAAAGTACAATGCGTTGTACATTTAAGTGATGTGCTTTAGCATGTGGTACAGCTATTTTCTTTAAATGGTCAGAGATGAGGAGACAAAACCAGTTCAATTCTTATTTAGTTTACTATGTGTGGTTTAAATATCCATGTTTAGATAGAACGAAGCTGTCTCAGCACCCAAGCGATATTTTAGCACCTAAGTTTTTTTCACACACAGAAGGAACAATGCAAATAGAGTAAGATCTGCAAACGTCTAAAATGAAGGAGAAATCAAAATGTGTAACTGTGTTAAAAAGTATCAGAAAGTTTTCGTAAATTTAGATTCTTAAATACATTGAGGTTTTTTGGCTGTTTGGATTTGTTCATGCAACGTAAATAATTAGAAAAGAAAAAGATGTTCTGAAATTCATAGTTTTAGCTGACCCACTGCAGAGAAGTGTGGACATGCAGAGAACAAATTTTTCCTTTCAAAAAAATGAAAGGTTTTGGGTTTTTTTACTATTAATGGACTGTGAGAAGCTATTAGAAAATATAGAACACTGAACAACCTAACTAGCAGAGAATATGGTAGTTGATGAACGTTACATGTACATTTTTGCAGCTTATTTATTTATTAATTTTTCCTTGAAACAGGCAACTGCAAAACTTTTAGATGGCTCACACCAGCAACATGGATTTCTTTCTCTCACTTACACCAAAGCTGTGACAAAAAACGTGCGGCACAAACTGATTTCAAGAAATGAACGAAGAACATTCCATAAGTTGTCAGAAGGTCACACTGATGGTTCTCCTCACTTTCTCCATGAGATCCTTCTCTCTGCCCAGGCCTTTGATGTGGTCCTCTGTTTTCCTTTGCTTAATGCCATTGCAAGCATTTTTCAAGCCAGGTTGCCAAAGAGTCAAAAGGAGAAAAGAAAGTCACCAGGCCAACCTATGAGGACTCACGCTCTAACCTCCCGCAACTTGCCTCTGATTTATATCAACACTGGTGTAATAAGAGTCTTCTTTCCCAAAAATGAGGAAGGTCGGCATAATCCAGAAGGTACAACATTTTATGTTAAGAGATATTTTGCTGTTCAGGGTTGTAGACAAATACTTGTAGTTAAATTGCTGACCGTTGGCTTCAGTTTTAAGGGTCGTAGTTAGAAAACATCTAATATTCATGCTGTTTCTCTGCAGATCTGCTCAAAAGTTCTTCTGGGTATTTATTTGATCCTTGCTTTCCTGGTTCCTAAAGAGTTTACATTATAAGAAATGGTCAAGAACTGTGGAAAGGGTTCTGTGTCAGCTCTCATTACACTGCTATCAATTAGTCTTCATAGACACGTGTTCCAGCAATGGAGCATAATCAGGGAACCTTAGTTCTTGTGATAACGACACCTGGAAAATCATACAGTGGTGAAACAACTAGATACTCTAGTTCAGTTTGGAAAATGTCATTAAAATTTACCTTATGATTGATGCCCAACAGATGATGATGTTTATCATTTTAGTTGAAGCTATTCTGACTCTCTTACGCAGCAGGCTTTTAGGTATTTACAGAGTTTGGGTAGCTAAACCATTTGTAAATAGCTGTTTGATCTATGGAAAATACTTCTTCTGTAAGAAATCATTTTCTCTTCATATGTAAAAATGTATTTCCATCCCTATTACAGTATTTATAGATAAATAAAGAGATGCTAACATTAAAATTACACCATGTAATAACTAGTAAGAGCGTGTTCACTTCTCACAATTTTTCTAGAGATTAAAAAAAAAAAAGTAGTGTTTTACTGGTATCATGATATGTTTGCATAAGTTCTGTAGGTATGGAGGGAGTTTTTTACCATTATATATGACAACACACAATGTAATCCTAAGAGTATAGTCTTTAGATTTTTCTCATAACCTATTTGCAAGAAGTGCAGACAGTGAGAATTTACATAGATCATTTTTTTGCCAGCATCCTCTACAATTTTCCAACTGGGAATGCTGAAAACACAGGAAGATAAAATTAGACTGGCTGTGTTAGCAAGAAAGAATTATAATTCTAGTTGGAAGGGATTTCTAGGGCATGCTGTCAAGGAAATCTTTTTTAAAAGTATGTTTCTGTAGCTCTGTAGCTGTATATTTCATTAAAAAGAAGTTTTAAAAAACCTATGTCTTGTTGCTGTCCCTTGCTAGAAAATACATGCTAGGAACAGAATTGCCATAGTTAAGCAGTTGATGTGGGAAGAAAAGCTTTTTGCTTTTAAAGCATAACACTAAAGATTATCTTTAATAAATTAGTAAGACAGCCAACTAACTCTTTCCCTGGAAAACTCTGAAATAGCATCACTCTGAAAATCAGTACTGTGTTTTCATTTCTTCCTTCACCCTAGATTTTCCTGAAGTCTCATTTGTTTATGAACATGAAATAGATTGCTTCTCTCTTCTCCTACTTATTGTCTTCAAGAACAATAGAAATTAGAAACAGCAATAAGAAGTGAGAGTTGAATGTGACCCACATCACTGGGGTGCTAGGTCAGGGAAGTGTTTTATACTGTGGAGATATGCCTCCATAAGACCTCATTTATCATTTATTGACTAGGAGAGATTTTCAATCCGATCCAATTTACATGTTTCAATTTGCAATCACTGCACTAGAAGTAGAAAAATTATTTCGGTTTCTCTTCTACTCAGTTGTCTGCTGTTCATACCTTGTGCACACCGATGATAGTTATGAAAATGAAAACTATCCTTCCCCCAAAAACCACATGTAATTGTGACTTTACACGTAAAGTTAAAAATAAAAAAAGCAAATCTTTTTTTTCACGCAGTCCGAAACCAAACTTGCACAACGAACTGTGGTCGACAAACACTATGAAATAATCAAAATCATGTTTTTTCTTCTGAGGAATTTACATACATGCATGCATGACTACACCCACACAATTTTATAATATTTTAGTGGCATAGTTTTTGCAGCGGCGCCAAATTAACATTTCTTTTTGTGGTAGAATTGAGGGCAGCATTCTATCCTAGGCAATAAGCAATGCTGCTTTCTCCGAGTTTGATTTGTTAATACATCAGATGATGTTTCAAGCTCTGGCCAACAGCCCACACTTAACTTAGCAATAAAGTAAAGATAACTAAATATATAAAAGCAATATATAACAAATAGGAACAAGAATTACTGAATAGCAGAAGACTATAAATAAAAATGGTAAATTGCAAAAAACTGATAAGAAGTGATAGAGATGGATAATCCACATCTGGCTGGTCTGAGGACTATAGCAACTCTTTTTAGTACATACTAGGAGCAAAATATCAGGAATCACTAGAAAGGGCATGATAAATTTGTTGATAGTGAGAAAGAAAAGGCGGCACACTGAATAAACGTATGTCCTGCATTTGTAGAAGTGATATATTCTTGTCACATGAGCATGACTCTCTACTTTGAAGTCTGTCATAACATATGGTCTGTAATATCCTCCTTGCTTACTATTAACGTTTCAGATCAGTCAGGCTGAGTAACTTGTGCTCAGGGAACTTAGTCTTCTGAGGCTAATTTTTAACACACCTTGGAAAACCAGGTTTTAGACAGCTGAAGGTATATCTAGTAAAATGAAAAGTGTGATGTTCAAATAAAATTAAGACAGGTAGTTTTATTGCTCTCCTTCAGAGAGACTATAGGAAAAAATATTAAAGAATTAAGTTAATAAACGATTACATATTTGTTGCATGATAATAAACATGGTTTTATGGAAAATTAGTCTTGTTAAACACATTTGATTTCCATTCTTCATTGTGGTTTCAATTCTTAGTTGATAAAATGTTTGCAAAGATTTGATATGCTTAGACTTTAGTAAGGAGTTTGACATTGTGTCTTGTGGTATTTAATTAAAATACATCCCCATATGATATCTGCGGAAATGTTAAATGAATTAAAAATGGCTAACCAGAAGGCTAAAAAAAAAAACCACAAAAACTTGTCAATTGGGAGTAGCAAGTGAAATTGGTATTTCTGAAAGTAAATAGCATCAGCAAATGTTGCAAAGAATTTCCCAAGGCCATGCATCTGGGTCACTGTCCTTACATCACTACTTGTAGAAAATATACTAAGTCTTCCAAAGCTGAAGTTATGTATCAAGGAAACAGATTGTGCAGACTGTGTCTTCAGGACTGGAGAGACTATCCTTTGAAACAGTGGCTGAAAACAGCTTAAGGGTTACAGTGAACTTGGTGAAAAGAAATTAAGGGTGATAGCTGTACTTCTGCATATGGCAGATGATGAAATAGAGTGTCCAATTTGCTTTCTGTTATAAAACTGGATATTGATAGAAGCAGAGAGGTTGCTGAAAAGCATCACAAATGTTAATCAAGTGCTGAGGAAAAAGCCTTAAAAGAAAGAATTAAAAGAGCACAATGTCTTTAGCTCAGCAAAAGACGATGGAAGTAAGTGCATAAAGCCAAGTGAAATTATGAACAACATTATTACACTTGAGTCACTAAGACTTTCCTAGGTTATACTTACGTTGTACAGTGTAGATGTTTTTCCCTTCAAAGTTATTAATATCTGTAATGACTGTCATTATGTTTGCTACATTATTCCCACATTTTGAAAAACATGGGTTTGTGAATGGATATGTGAATTCATCACATGAAGTCATAACTCATATTACCACTCATTAAAAACCAGCTGAACATATCAATGCCTGTAATTCTTTCTGGTTTGACTTAATTTATTGACCTACAGGAAACTGGACACAAAAGGTCCATGCTCAGTCTTGAAAAAACTCCTAAAATACTTACCCAATAGAGACCGTAATGAGAAGTCCTGTGTTTATTTTGCTTTGCTAATTGTCACAGACAAATTAAAATTCTTAGCCTAAGATACATTTTTTGTAAGAACCACTTCTCAGAATAAGGCATTTGCCACCTAATTAAGTTGCAGTTACAGTCTGATATATATTAATACCTTCGTTCCTTTTTCTTATGTAAATGTTGGAAAGAAAAAATCCAACACGTAAATGTACAGTGGTGATATTCTAATATTTAGCACAATGCCTTACTTATTTTTTTTTTATCTGAAAGTTGAAGGAGTTCAAATTTGGTCAAAAAAGGGGTTGTCATCAGCTTAACTTTTCTATCTTAGTTCTGGCAACCAAACAATCTGTAAATAGTTTAATTTTGCTTTGGAGAGACTAAAGGATTTGACTTTATTTTGTAAACTGATGAAGTTCTTTTAACTAAATTACTTATGTTCTGATATAATCGTGCATCAGAATTTGTGTTCCCGCTTTGCCACATGTTTACTGTGGTATTCCCTACAATAGTTTCAAAATATCTTGAAATTTCTGTGAATTCTGTGATTTCTTAGATCTTTTAAAAAATACAGATACGTCTACATACACATTTAGCTGCAAAACATGGTGTCTTTTTAACCAAGACATTCATGTGTCTGAATTGCCATTTTTTAAGCTTATAGATTTTGCTTGTTCTTTCCACACCATGCTTTTCACTCTTAAGTGAACTATCTAAACTCTTTTCTGCTACTATAATTTCATTTTTAAAATTCATATATGAGAATCTTCCAGAACTTTCTTGGATTTGAGAGCAAGCGTGATGTCATTCCGCCCTTGCTACGTATCGCACAGGTGTTGCAGTGAACCATTTCCCTTCATGTGATGAACTCTCTGAACTTGCATTGCATGTTCTCGGGAGCTTCTTAGTTTCTGTGGAGTCTTCTGAGCACAGCCTTATCCAAGTGCTTTGTCTGTCTGCTGACAGAGTTAATTTACTGCAAGAAAACGTGGTGCTATTTTATTTCTGGGCAGAACCGTGGTTTTCAATCTAATACGACCATTGCTTTTAAAACTAAGAAACTACATGTGGATGAAATTTGGAAATGATGGAGATGAAGTGGAAAGCAGAGATTTTTCTTCTTGGAATAATTTTGTTACTGATGTGAAATTTACTGTCCAGTACTACATCTTGTTCTTTGTATATGTGTCAGATTTCAGATTCTCTTGTTTCAGTCCTTGTGTTTGAACTTTTCATGTGTGCTGCAGCCCATTGCAAATGCTACTAGGATGGTTATATTGCAATAACCTGCAATGTTTTACATCTAAAGGATCTAGGCCTTTAATAAAAAGGATGCATGATTTAGAGTAGTTTACCTGCTGATATTTCAGCAAATAATTATTCAAGAAACAAGCAGATTTCAAACAAGTCCATGGAAAAAGTAATTTTGGAGGAAAAAAATTAGTAATATAAAAAAGCATCAGTTAAAATGAGAAGTCACAGACCAGGATTCAATGGTGCCATAAAATTATGGAGAAACAAAATATATCACAGCAGGGCTATCGATTTAATGGTGCTCCTGAGCAAAACCGAACCCTTAGCAAATATTCTTATGTACATTTTTTTTTAAGTAATAATTTTTCAGTGTTCCTGCTATGTGCCTTTGACTTTTAATCAAACTTATTTTTCTCTTCTCCTAACTACAGCTAATCCAGCAAGTAAAGAAGATACTTTGGTTCTCAAGATTGGATCTGTCTCCATGGCTCCTCAGGCTGACAACCCTCTTAGCAGAGCTGTGCTCAGAAAAGACATTTATCAGTAAGTGTCGGGGGAGGGGTTTGACTTTTCAAATATGGTCTCGGAAAAATTCATTCTGAGAGAAGTTAATTGATCAATAAAACGGGTACGTGCAGCCTGTAAAAATACTTTTCACATACAATCTTTTGATATTCAAAACCAGGTTTTTCTGATTTTCTTCACTTGTGGGCTTTCAAATCCATTTAGACAAATCAAGTTCTGCTGTGAAGTGGTGATGAATAACAGAATTTAAATGTCGAGTCATTGTGAATTTTAAGCTCACAGATGAGAACATTTTAGGAGGCTTTCTTTTATTCAGCTACTACTAAGTTCACCTAAGAGAAAAGGAAATTTTTTGTGACTACCAAAGTGTTCAGTAGCCATAGACTGTGAAGGAGATAGATCTTAATAATATAAATGGTAAACATATATTCAAACTGTAGGATTCTTGATGTCACGTAGATCAAAGCTGAAAGGAATGCAAACTTCTAAGGAGCTCTTTCCCAGTAAACACATTTTCTGTGAAAATGTCATGCTCTGGATTGTGTCACTAAGTATGTGCAAACCACACTAATCATATATAGGCAGCAAAACTGGTGAACATATGTAATCAGCATGATAAAAGTAATATATGATCCTTAGTAGAGTTGGCACTGTTGCCAGACATGAAAGTATGGTTGCAAATAATACCAAGTGAGAAAAGTCACAGAAATACAGATGAACAAGTGTCTTATACTTCCCGTTGGTCTGTTTTTCAGATGTGGCAATATTTTTAACTACTTCATAGTGCTCTTCAATAGAAATTACAAACATCAAAATCTTTTCCCAGCAGTAAAACATTTACTGCCTAGAAAATGACAGCGAGTTTTACTTTTTGTCAAGACTAGGATTTTTAGGAGACCATGAAATATCTGCAGTTTTACTTCTGATCACTTAGAAGTTGTAAGAGAGTCTTTTTCTTCATATTTCCATGTGGAAACATTTAAATTAATGGCTTTCCTTGTATGTTTAGTTATAGTAGTTAATCCTTTCTTTTTTTTCCTCTTTTGTTTTTAAATGAGCATTGTATCTATTGTATTACTGAGCTTCCACGGAAGAAATCTTACAGCCTGTCACTAGCAGCAGCTTTGGGTAGCAGACCCTGGTCCAGCTCCCGATGTGCCTGCAGATCAAAGAAGATCCTTTTGACATTTGTACAGGCTCCTCCTGCTTCTGCCCCTTCTGTCTGAGACAGTCTGATATCTGCTTTGAGAAGTTAGAGAACCAAATGTAGGTTCCACTCTTCTCATAGCAACCAAAAATTTATCAGGAAAGTCCCTGATTATAAAGTGGAATCTGTAATGTCCAGCTTCTGTGAGGTCATTTCAGTCACTGAGGGAAGCTGTGAAGTTCCTTGTATGCACATTACAAACCAGTGAAATCAATGAAGCTGTGCTAGTTTACATTTTTGAGTCTAATATCTTTGCATCTGTTGCTTTACCTGAAATGCAGAAATTCAGTGCTTTTCAAATACCCAAGTCCTTAAAGGTGCTGGTGGCATTTTGCATTATGAGCCTCTGCATAAATGTTCCAGACTAGATTTGTGCAATGTGTATTTGGTTTTCATAGTTTTATACAGTTACAATGTGCTCCAGTTCTCCTTTAGAAATCAAGACGCTGAATGAGTAAGATAGAAATAAGTGCTGGGCCAAAGACCTCTCTCATGTGTTAATGACTTCTTTGCAACCAGTCTCACAGCATTATGCTTCCTATGTCTTTTTCTGAGAAATGTCTGACATTTTTAGTAACTTCCTCTAACTGCTTCAATGACCACTCTTCTAATTTCTCAGCATCTTTCAAATGACTAGGTCTTATCTTACTTTCTTTCTTTAATCATCCAGTCATACTAGCTTAATTGTCTTTAAGATATATCGGAGCAGAGTGTCAAGTTACTTTGCAGCATTTCATGAAATAATATTGAAGTTGGTAGTGTGTGGTCCTTTGATTTTGGGAAGTAGGTTACTATTTTGATCCATTTAAGTGACTTTCAAGCAATATAAATTAATGGTTTTTTGAATAAAAATATTAAGATTTCGGTTTGGGGTTGAACTAGATGCATTTTCTAATTACATATTCTTTGATCCAGAACAAAGTGTGCTTACAGGACCATGGTAGAGAAGATGGCTGTTCATTTTCTTACATGGCAGTCACTGCTGTTAGACTGCTGGAGTTTTGAGTGAAGTTAATGTCACCGTTTTTCAGTTATTGTTGTTGTTTTGCTTTTGGGGGTTTTTGTTTTGTTTTGTTGGAGTTTTTTAAATAAAATAATACAAAGGATTTTGTATTGTTGGGCAGGACATACAGTCTTTATTCAAGGGGAAAAAACCAAACAGTGGGATATTATTAACACATGATGTTAGGCCTGATGTTAGGCCTAATGTTAGTGTTTGTTTCTCCAAATATGAGATTTGTTAACTTAAAAAGTATTTTCCCTTTTAGTATGCCCATGGTAGATAGTACTAGATAGCAAAACGTGGAGCTAATACAGAATGCTTAAAAATCAAGTAGTAAAATGAGCAAAGTCTCACAATGTGTAGTTGATGTACTTAGGTGAAAGATTTCTTAGTAAATATTAACAGAGATACAAGGGGTACGGTATCCAGTTTAAGAGACTCTAAAAAAATTAAATTACAGCAGCCTGTTGGTTACTGAAGAATTAGCTGCTACAGTGATTTAACAATCCCAACATGTCATCTTCTGTCTTTTTCCAACCTCTGTTCTCTAATTTGCTGCTGCTGCTGCTTTTAATAGAATAAAAGAAAATAAATTGTTGTCTGAACCACTGTCTTTACAGTGTTTCTGGAGTGGGGATACAAACTTAATTTGCGGTGTCACTTTGGTTTAAACAGTCTTCTGTTTAGGCCTGAACTACAACCACATGCAATTAATGTCACTTTTGTAGTACTTCATAAAAAGAATTTTTGCTTCTCATTTAGAAACTGCTCTTTTAGAAAAGGCTGAGAAACATTTTCATGGCTAGAGGCTGAATAACATTTCCAAATATCTTTTGAATTTGTCCCATAAATTTGCACATGAAAAACTGAATGTGCTAATATACCATTATTAACTGAATGCCAGTGCATGAAAGGTAAGTTTGGTATGGCTGAAGGTCATACTAAATAAACCAGACCACATTCGGCCTGTAAGCTGAACATCTATGTCTTAGGAAAAATAGCTTATGTGCTCAGTTGAAGAGAGAACCAAACTGAAAATGGAATGTTGGAAAAATAACGTGCCTCAAAAGCTTGGGAACAAATATTTTTTCAGGTGATTATTGGAATTTGGAAAGAAAAGTATTGACATGGTAACTTCAGTTTTCTTATATCATATAAAAATGAGCCTAGAAGTATTTCTTCCAGTAGAAAATGGCCCAATATAGTTTTGTCTATTAATAAAGGTAGTAAACAAAGATGCATGCACCATAACAGTAAATTTAGGACTTCTGAAAGAAGTATACTGACACAGTTTTAGCTGGTCACAGTATGAGACAATATCCCTTTTTCAGTTGTTTTTTTTCCCTCTTCTGTATCCTAGAAGCTGTTTTGCTTGTTTTAATGATTTCTCATGATTTTCTGATTCTTAAACCCCAACTCCAGGTAAGGTGCGTTTGTCCTCCACAAATATGGCCAGAACTGTACGTTCAATCAAGAAACTGCCAGTTCTGTTGATTGGAACTTTTGTAGATACCAGAAGGCCTTGGTATGCAGCCAGGGAGCAGAATAAAGGAGGTCTTGAATAAGGATGCAAGTAAAAGCATCTGCCTAACCTGACTAAAGTGTGGAAAGAGCACTTAATTGAAACTGTGGAGTTGTCAGGCAGATTAAATGAAGTTTCTGCTACACAGGGAAGGATAGAACTACGTTTTTGTGGACTTTAACTACCTGATCATATTAAACTTGGGATTGGGATTGGGAGCCTAAATGACTCCACAGGCTGCAAAAAAACAAGGTGATGTGGTCATTTCTCACTTGTGTGATCGTGCTGTGTGTGTTAGAACTTTTGAAGTGACCAAATGAATGGTCAGATAGATTTGTCAAAACAGAGATCTGGCAGTTTTGGGGAAGAAGAATGCTGAGATAGGGAAATCATGTTAATGCCCTGATGAAGGGAAAGTCAGGCAGTTAAACGACACCAGAGAAATTGCATCAGAGAGAAGTTTTATAAATACTGTGACTACAGGAAAAAAACAACCGCCTTTTTGAAGGCAAAAAGTTACATTTTTCAGACCTGGATTTGTTCTTGTTTGACTCTCTGATGTCTAGTATAAAAATTCCATCAGAAGTTTCTTTCCTGAAAATCTTTATAAAGCTCTCTCATCTATGGAGTCTTTGGTACCCTACATGAAAAGAATGCTTCTGCTACAGCATTAGTATTAAGGAAATTAAGAGCTTAACTACATGGAGTCTTTTAGGAGTTGGGGTGTTTGTAGCAATACTTTGCTTGCTTTGGAGAACATCATTTAAGATTTCTCATTAGCAGTGAGCACTTCTCTAAAAACTTAAATATTGGTATTATGTGGAGAGTGCTAAAAGCAGCTATGTAGCTGATTCTGTTAAAAAAGTCCAAGGAAGCATGGAATCATGGAATAATTTCAATTGGAAGGGATTTCTCTAGTTCACCTAGTCCAGCCTCCTACTCAAATGGTTTAGTTAGTCTTTCTCCAGACAACAAACTTAACATATTATTAGATTTTTGATAATTACTTATGAATATAAAGCAATTCTGTGGGCACCAGGATGGTGCCCATCTTGGTGGGAGATTGAGAGGGCTGCAGCAAACAGAGTAGCATCTTCCAGGATAATTTGAAAAGCCACATTTCTTTCTTTGTGTGTCTTCATATGTTTTCCTTTTGCCATTCCTTAAGTTCTTTTTATTTTAATTAAAGTGGCTAATGTAGAAAATCAACAAGAATAAATTATAATGCTTAAAGAAATGATTAATCAGCTGTGTCTGTAGTCATCTTGATCAGTTTTCTGCCCAATTATCTCACATTCTATGAGATAATTTTGTCACTTTTTTAGATTCCAACAGTATTTTCCTGTATATATAAAGAGTGCTTAGTGCAATTAGGCTGAGCATAGTTGGGATCCTTGAACACTTCTAGTTAGTGGAAACATGACATAAAAAGTAATGAATTTAAAAAAATGGGTGTATGTCTGAACTAGAACAATGAGTACCACTAGTTGTGCTAAGCTACCAGCAGAACTGGGTACTATCATTGGGAAAATGGCTGAGGAAACTTCATCACAAGACACAGAAATTCTGTTTTTCTGACTGAAATAATAACAGCAAGTAGATACACGGATGTGCTTAAATCTAAAGCATCACAGAGCTGAGACTGAGATGGTGTTTAGTTTTATATTGGGATAGGCCCCTATTATAACAAATACTGTGCAAATGTTCTGATCAATTGGATAGGTAATGGCTGATCATCCTCAACATGATTGTTTTTAGCAAACTCTGTCAAGAAACGTTAATTAGTAGAATTTTAGGGAGTACCCATGAACAGATAGAGTGAAGCAATGTTCAGGTACAGTATTTTTAACACAAAAATGAAATGGCTGACAGCACTCAGAGAATACAGGCTGTCTGGAGGCTGTCCTGTAAAGGTGTTACTAATAAGGTCTGGAATAATATTGCTAAGCTGTCGGGTTCTGGGAGTTTAGGTAAACAGAATCCCAAGCTTTCCTCAGCTTGGCTGATAAAGAATCTAATTGTTGACCATGCTATGGATTCATCATTTTTGAGATCCAAGGATTTGATTCATGTCATATATCAAAGCTTAATAGTCCAACTCTGAGTATTCCATGGTCATTTTCATGTGTAGATCTTTCATAGATCAAAGCATAAAGCTGTCCTTTTACTGTTTCCAATTTGTGAATGTAAATGGAAATTCTTTAAACATGGCCCTTCTCTCCAAAAAAGTTACGCATAGAGTTTACTCATGAAAAGATATCTGCAATTTTTTTTTTATTTTTTTAATGAAATTTTTTATCAATACAAGTTGTTTTTTCATTATAAATGTATCTAATCTATGCTTTTCATTTTTGTAGTTTACTGGTTTTCACTGTTTAACTCTCAAACGTTTATAAATAACAAAACAAAGTTGTTTTCCTTATAGAATATCTTCTATTTATCTTTATTTCAAGGACCTCTGTCTGGAACATGGTTGTGATAATCACGTAAGACCCATAACTGGTTAACAAAAATCCTTCAGTGAAATAAGGAGTAATAAACAATTTTGTGTGTCTGTCCTGATAGTGCTGGAGTGAGGGGAAGGAAAAAATGATGCAAGGAATCTATGAAAGAAGCACATACATAGCCAGCAGTCTGTGTGGAAATCTGTTTTTTCTTTCAAATGTGGTTTGGAAAATCAAATGCTTTTCAAAACTTTTCAACAGCACCCACATCTATAAGCATCTTCTCTTCGGAAACATTTTTTAATTCAATATTAAATCACTGTGGGACAGATTTATATTCATAAAACTATACATTGAAATTATTGTTACAAAAAGCCTGGATTTTCTATAACTAGTATGAGAAAAAATGTTAATTTTGATGTTTTCCTTTTCAAACCAACTAACAATTTAAAAACTATTTTTTGCATAGAACTGTAACATTAGGGTAACTAAATGTGTTCCAAAATATGGACCTAATATGAGTAATTATCTTTTAAGAGTTAATTATGTTACAAAGATTCTGTTAAAACTTATTTTCTATTTTGCTTCTTTACTTTTTAACATTTCTTTGGAGCTTATTTATTAGGCAGACAAGGAATTAGCTAATGCTGACCTGAGTTTCTTTCTTTTTCTTTGAATAAAAGCAACAAAGATAATCAGTGAAAAAAAATGTATGTGCACATAGTTTTTGATGGAAATGTGAGCTGCTTATTAAAATGTCCATATGTACCATAGGGAAAAGGAGTATATCATAAAATCTGTGTTGCAGTTTTTCTAAACTTTCTAAATGGTTAAAACTGCAGAGGGAATGTTATGTAAGAAAATAACTTTTAAGAAAAGAAATTCTTAGTGTTTCAAGGAAAAGTTCTTCTTTTATTGCGTACAAGTTGTAAAACAGAGTTGCATGAGCACCATTTTCAGTCCTCTTTCTCTGTTAAGTAAAAAAAAAAAATTGTAACAGTGAAGATTTTGAACCTGTTCCTATAATTTATTTACTAATTTTTTCAGATTTCAGACTAGGATGGTTTTATTCCTTAAGATATAGCTTCTTTTTTTTTTTTTTTTTTTTTTTTTTTTTTTTTTTTTTTTTTTTTTTTTTTTTTTTTTTTTTTACATATAATTTCAACATACAATCTTGTTTCTCTTTGTATTTAATAATTTTCATCTATTAATTGTTGAGCTGGAGTGTAAATCAAGAGAATCATACCAAATAGCAAGTTCTAAATATTGTTCTTTGCTATTTGTACTTGAACTCATGCTTTTTTAGTATAAGGACCTTAGGAATGTCATCTTTATCATAAGAATCCCATATCACTCTCTGGAATATGGCTTGGAGGTGAAGTCTTTTCCTGGTTTACGGTTCTCACTTCTTCTATCTTTAGTAAAGACGCAAAAACCAAGTCTGCTTAGACCTTTAACCCAGTAAAATATTCATGTATATGGATAGCATTACATGGAAACACCACTCCTAATTAACATTGGCATGTTTGAGGCTATTGCAGCAGTTATTAATTTAAAACCCTCAGTGGAAACTAATTGTAAAATAACAGCTGGAACTGCCCATTTAGTTTCAGAAATGTAGCTTCTTAATTATCTAATACCAAAAGCTATTCAAAGCTAAATTTATATTTGGAATTCAGCTTTAAAAATGTTCAGCTTTAACTATCAATCTTACGTTTACTTGAAATTTCTTTGTGAGTTCTAAAGGAATCTTCAACATATCTAATTTACCTAAATACATATATTTGAAATATATTTCCTTTTAATGTAATAGTAAAAATAAAATAAATTTCATAAGAAAAGCATTTTTACAACTTTATTTTTCTCTTCAATTCATCAGTCACAGTGTTCTCAATACACATACCTACTTTATATTTTTTCTCTCAGTAGCACAGAATCTGATTCTTGCAGTAATTTTTAATTTCTTTGTGCAGTTTTTCACGGAAAGAAAAGTGAATACTTTATGGAAACATTCCTATTGAAGAAGAATGGCATTATCACGTCATTTAAGTATCCATTTGTTGTTAATCAGGACAGCCTTATTGGAAACCTTATTAAATATGGGAGGGAAAAAGTGAAGTAAATGCCAATAAAGAATGAATCAAAGGAATAACCAATTCATTCAAACAGACCAAAGGTGAAACCTGTAAAGTTGATAAAGATATTTTGAAATCTCGTAATTCTTAAACAATGCATATTTTAAAAATATTATCCCTTGTCAATGATTTATTGTTACTTTCAACTTTGTTTTAAGAACTTAATATGCATTCTATCTGCCAAGTTGTTCCTTTCAGTTGGGCACACTGCTTCTGACTTGGCTGAGGTGTTTGCACAACTGTGTTCTTCAGCCAGCAGCATCCCAGTCCTTCGTGAGGACGGGTGGGGAGGAGGAATGAACTCAGTTCATAGAGACTCACAGAGATGTGTTTATGTGTGCACAGAAGCCCTGCTCTAGAGGCAGACAGATTTCAAAGAGCAACTTCATAGATCTCTCAAAACCATTCAAAACTTGCTCACATGTTTGGGAGGGGCTCCATTGTCAAGGCATGGTGAGGAGAACCACTCTGAGTGTGGGCAGCTTGTGGACGTGCCTGTTCTTTATCAGTGATTTCTCCTGGCCTCACATACCAGTTCAGTGGGCAACTACGCTGTGTGTGTGCAAGCTAGTCATAACTAGTGCTTAGGGCAGTCACATTTCATTTTCCTAGATAAAGCATAATGCATTTGGAGTGGGGTTTAGATTGTTTCATTATTCGTGTGTCATTTATTCTAACACCTTTGTGTGTTTTAGAATTATATTAGGATTAGATTTCCAGAATCCCTTTAAACTGGACTGTGTGTTCAGATTGTGAAATTCTCAGGTTGGACAGTTTAGTTGTGAACTTGGGAGCCAGGCACGAGAGATGCATTTTCTCAAAGTGGAGTCTAGAAAGTATTCAGTGCCATATTTTATATAATTTATTGTAGCATGTACTCCATTTCTTTGACTATTTAATTATGATGCCATCATTAAACAGCTTAAGGTTAGAAGTAAATAGCAGTTGTAAAGTAAAACCTTCACAAGGGCATTGCTGTCTCTGTTGTGCTTGTGTGCTATACTTTGTTCTATAAAAACATTTCTCAGCTGTGGGTGATCTTAACTACCATATATTCTGTAAAGTCAAGGCTAAGTTAGAGATAAACAGCAGCCTGAACTCAGAATTTTCGTGTTCTCCTGATACTTCTTGCTTAAATTATTATTTGCTGTGTGGTATATGCAGAACTTGATGCATGAAGTTCATACAAATTCAGTTTTGAAATCTGTAATATGTTTGTGGTGACTCAGTGGAGGAGATATTAGGATTTCCTTTATTTGTGCTGGGTTTAGATGCTGTTTAACACAGTTTTGGTCCACTTCCTTTTTTCCAAAAAACTGCAGTTCTGCTGTGATGAAACCAATCAAAATAAATTCAAACAAATTGTTTGGGGATTTTGTTTAGTTTTAATCCATTTAAACTTTTCATTATAGTCTATTATCACTTTATGTACTCAAATACTCTGTATCTTTAACTATCTGCTTTTATATTTCCTAGTCTTTAGATTCTACATATTTGTTATACATAGGGGATTTTTTTATTGAAACCTAAAGTTGTTGCAGTTGTTCTCATCTTTTCCCTTGGAAGAGTAATTTATTTTCATTTTTTCTCATAATATTTTGCACATTTTGAATGAACCCCTCAGAAATCTCATGTCTCTGTTGGGGTCATCAGGCAATTGTTTTCAGTTAGGTTATTGCCCTGAGCCTATTTATTCTATAGGTATACAAGGATTAGCCTCAGCAAAAAGGTGTACTGTATCAGCGTGGGCTTGGATCAGCTTAATCTGCCATTGTGCTTAAGGCTTTTGAAACACAGCACAGAATCTGACACTGTGTACTAAGAATTTTAATAAAATTCTCAGATTCAGCATTAACATTATTAAATAGACTGTAACGGCTTTAAAAAGTTGAACAAGAAAGGGCACAGAGACAAAGAAAAAACACATTAAATACCACTTAAAAATCCCAGGGTACCTTTCACAGTTTACATACTCAGCAGCCTAAATGTAATGAAAATTTTTTCAGATAAGCTGTAAAACTGGGAAATAAAAGGTAATCTGAAAGCTAGAGTCATTTTTTATATGAGTTGTGGTTTATGTTTTATGTTATAAAGCAATATTATTGAAGCTTTTACATTTCTTTTCTTCAAGTTACCTCCCTTTAATCTTTCTTTTTCCCTAATCAAGTAGCTTTATATTTTGCCTGTTACTGTAAAGTACGAGGAGCTGGGGGGAATGAGGGGAGGTATTTGGGTTTCTGTTAGCATGGGAGAAAATATTTAGTTGGTCCTTAAAATTAATACCATATTAAGAGTTAGAGTGGTTCCTCTGTATGAATTACTGAAGTAATGTTCATTTACTTTACACAAACTCCCTCCTTACAGTTTCTTCCCAGACTTTCCTCTGCTGATTCTTAAAATGTGTGATTGAATTCATATATCAAGGTTGCTTTTCTGTCATATATAATGAAAATTAACATCTAAAAATCTTGGCTGCAATTGATAATTCTAAAATAATTCAATAGAACCTTTAAAACTTAGTATTCTATACAGTTTTCTTCTTAACTGTTTGTCAGTAAATATAATTTCCATCAGATCTGGTTTCAACAAATGTTTTTTGTTGAAGAGTATTTTCCAGTAATATATAAAGCAGACTTCTTTTCTATGTAGTATTTTTTAATTATAACAGGATCTCAAGGTAAATATAATGTAAGTTGTGTGCTTCTGTTACTGGGAAAACCATATCCCGTTTGTAATGAGACATTTGTTAACTTCTGTATACAGATTGCGGTTCATTCCATAAATATTTGTGGGTTCTCTGATGTCCCTCACAGGGTTTTATCTATGACAAATTCATACCACAGTTCTTAAACTAATTTTTGGATAGAAGATTTCTTTCTTTAGCAAAAATGTTTGCCAATGTCTTTCATTTAATGCTTGTAAGTATTCCTACTTTGGTTTTCAATTATTTAACAAAAAGGATTATCAGAAATATACAGAATGGTTACATGTTATTTGAGCATATTTCTCTATGGGATACTCTTCCAAGCTCCCATGGCAAAATTAAATCCATGTTACTGTTATCCTGAGCAACTCAAATTACTATTTAAGTGAGCATGGTCCCTAGCCCGTACTGATTTTTTTAATATAGCTTCACTTAGCTCAACCACCTTAAGTATGGTCAAAAGTCATGCTTAATGATTCTTATGTTTAAGCCATTACTGTGCGATTAAACCTGATTATGCTGCAATAAAATAAGAAAATAATTAAAAAAAACAAAGCAAAAAAAAAAAAAAACAGACTAAAAAGTTATGAACAGTGGTTTTGCTGCATTTCAGAAGCTTTTTTTTTTCCCTTAAGAACAAAACAAATCCATCACTTTCTTTTTGTAAAGATTCATTTGCAATCATATGGGCGTTTTTAATTGTAGGGCACAAAAATAAATGTACCATTCTTCAGCCTCTCAAAATATTTTCCATGCCCACTGATGCTTTTTTTTTTTGCTAGGGTTTTGGGTTTTGCCTGCAAGAAGGCAGTGGCTAACACTGGTATGTTAATGGCTAACACAAGTGCATGTTGAGAGTAATAAAATACAGAGATAGTCTTGGGCATCTCTGCTGAGTTCAGTGTAAATGATCGGCATAAATCCCAAATACTCCAGTTTTCTGGCATGATATTGCACGTTTCCCAGCAATAAAAAATAAACAGGTGTGGAGGTGATACAAATAGAACATAGGAGTATCTATAAATAAATATACTCTGTACTAGCAGGATAGGAGCAGAACAGGCTTGAACTCTTTTGATAACCAAAGTTATTTAACTGTTGAAAAGTATTATTTAATCTTTGCATGTGACAGTTTTTCAGGGAACAGGAAGAAACTTGCAGATTAGCAAATCCAGCTTCAAAGCAAATCTGACATTTTTCTGTTTCCCAGTTTAAGGTTGGAAGTGTGTACATGAATGTGTGCATATATGTACTCAAGAAAAATATGGAGGAATGCAATTCTCTGGCATATCTTTTTTGATCCACTTTATTCAGACAGATTGCACTGGTTGATTTTTCTATGCTTTTGGCATGGTTAAAAAAACCCTCTTGATATATTATGTAACTACAAGTGGTTTTAAAGTTGCTTTCTAAAAATAATTTATAAAATCTACATATTGTATTCTTCATACACTGCAGCTCATAAGAGTGTAAAAAATTGTATTTACTAAACTGGATTCAAACTAGCTACAGATGAGAGAGTTTCCTAAAGGGGCAGTGTGTTTGTTTGTGTGTTTGTATCTGCATAGCGCACTTTCATTTTTTTTTTTTTTTAGCAGAAAATAAACCCCTTGAGTTTTCTTTATAACCACCACCATTTAAATGTTTTGTGTGCCTCATGGAGTCACTGAACTACCTGGCATTGAAATCTATAGTTTTCATGGTCAATGTTGTGAATACACAGCGGTATTTTGCATTTTTTTCTTTCCCTTTTTCCCCTTCTTCAAATGCGTATTTAGAAGTAAATCTCCCTTTCGATATATCTTCCTAGGCATAGATTGATATTGACTTTGGAAGTGCCATTAAAAATGGCTTTAGGAAGAAAAAACACTGAACTTAACATGACAGGTAATACATTTCATAATGAATATGGAATGAGCTTTACACCAGGAGAGTTTTCAAGGGATATTGAAACAGACAAAGGAGGGACATAGAAAAAATATTCCAGGACTTCAGAAAAGAAGAATTAAAGGGAGGTTATTTTTAATACCCTGTTATTGACATATCTTACAATACTGTATACACTATTTCAAAAATAGTTCCATCTTGCCATTATGAATACAATGATTCTGCAAAAAGGGAAAGAAAGTACAAGTAGCATCTTGAGAAACTAATTTAATCAGAGCCAAAGATAAATGTGAGTTGACTTGGAAAGTTAAATGTTCATGTTTTACAGTAGTTTCTTATATTATCCATGCTATAAACATCATCTGTTACAATAGACACGAGCTGAAAATGTGCGTTAGTACACATTGTTTAATATAAAGGAAATGCTGGGGGTTTTTATTTATAATGCTCTTTTCTATTTCGTGTGGAATTTGATTGATGTCCAGGTATGAGTTTGATATACTGACACAACAGTGAAAAGAAACCCTGTCCCGTGTCAGCTCATCAAACACACTGTGGACAGTGTGCCTTCCAGCTTGTACCATTATACCAGGTCGTAGCACACCGTTTAAAGAAATTCCATGCATCAAATCTGATGGCTGTGTTCAGTGAAACTCAACCTCAGTGTTTCCAGGTGAATTTTTAGAACATCTGAAAAAACGGAGGTATTGTACCACTTCACTAGATTAATTGATTAAAACAAGGTAAAATACAGGCCGAAAACAGTGGGAAATTCACAAGATTATTTACCTTAGACATGTGGTAAACCAGGTAGACATTAAACATTTTAAAAATGAAACAAAAGATCCTTTGACTGCCAAACAGCATTAAGTTTTGAGATAATATTATTTTTATCATGAAACAAAAGCATAGAAGTCTTTGGGTTATACTATATTTTGGCTTTTTTGCTAGCCCCCTCCCCAGACTTTCACTATTTAAGGAAACTCTATTCCACTTGTTTTTTTTCTAGAAACATTTGGCATCCAAAAATATCATACAGACCATCCTTTGGAATTGTGCATACTTATCATTTATACAGTCTGTCAAATGTATATTTATACAGTGCTCCCTGAATTTGGGTGAATGCTTCAAAAGTATAACGAGATTCCTCAAACTGTCTAAACATTAAACAATATAAAAATGAAAAACTGATTTTTAAAAGTTCAGACTTGCTCATGCTGTTATTTTTGCTGAGGAATTTAAACAATAAAATTACAGAAGTAATTAAACAGATGACATCTAAATGCACAGCTGCAAACTTAAGCTTTGTTTCATTTTATGCTTTTTTTGAGAGAGACCAAAAATTACTTCATAGTTTACCATACCATACCTTGCTGTCATAGGGTCATTCATACTGTGTTCCAGATACAGCTCTAGAAGACAATTGCACTGGAGAAGTTCTTCAGTTTCTTTGCAGACAATTCCTGTACCAGGCCCTTTGTAACAAGGGACTATTTTTAAATGTCTGGTCACTTCACAGGATATGTAGAGCATTTCCTGCCCGTACGACTAAAGGAAGGAAGCACAGGACCAAAATGTTTGATGTGTGATCTACTGTAATTCCTTTCATGTGGTTAGTAGCTTTTATATGATCAATGCACTGCTACCAATCCTGACCTTGGTGTGGCCCAGTTCACTAAAGTCTGACCTTCCTAATTGGATAACAAATGGAATTACAGTAGCACCCACCTGGCACCACCACTGTAATTAATGGGCATGAAGTGGACGTTGTTATTTTCTCCTCTGAATATGTACCTACTGGGTTTCAAAATAAAAATATATAAGTAGTTACATAATAGAATACATAAATAAGATATTGATTAAAAATTGCTGTTGTTAATTTTTATGCATATTTTATATCTTTGCATTCTACACATCTATGTCAGATGATCTCAAGATGTTTTCTATGCAATTAATTATATTCACAATATCATTTTTTCGCTTTATCCCTACAATATAAATTAGTAAACTGTTGTAGAGGTTAATTTTGTTGCTTAGAGATACACAATAAGCAAGTTTATAGAGAATGGGAATGAAATCTGTCTCTCCTGCTGTATCAGGGATTCTTGATATTTTTTGGTCTGTGTTTTATTGTTGAGCTCACAGCAGTGTCGTGGTTTTCAATCTCGGCATCCTTTCGAACTCACCCTGTTACACCTGCTTTCCTTTAGCATGTTCTAGCCTTTCAAAGAGGGATGCATGTCCTACAGGCCCAATGCAGGGTCTCCCTAGGCCCAAACCTTCTTGTGCACAACATAGGAAGACCTGGCAGATTCCATTCTTCTACATGTCCATGCATCCAGTTACACTTGTCATCTCAAGTTCTAACCAAGACAGTGTTTTCTATTTGTTTTGAGAGGGTATCAACCACACATGCGAGAAAGGCACAAACCATTCCATTTCATTCACCAGATTTCTTCTATGTTCACAACCAGATCTCTTTTCTCTTGCATTATGATAGCTCGATGGCTATCGGTACTTTTTGAAATGGTTTTGGATTAAAGTAAATACCTTATGACTCAGTAGTTGCAGTTGGTCAAGTACAGGGCACAGTGTAGTAGTGCTGCTCTTTTGTTTAATGATCTGTTTTAGATAAGAATGAGTAAAGATGATTTTTTCTATACATTTAATTTTT
>NW_020956210.1:80739-81902 GCF_003031625.1 Empidonax traillii
GATAGCTCGATGGCTATCGGTACTTTTTGAAATGGTTTTGGATTAAAGTAAATACCTTATGACTCAGTAGTTGCAGTTGGTCAAGTACAGGGCACAGTGTAGTAGTGCTGCTCTTTTGTTTAATGATCTGTTTTAGATAAGAATGAGTAAAGATGATTTTTTCTATACATTTAATTTTTTTTTCCATCAAGCACTTTGGCATTCATATATTGAATCATGTCTTAGGGCACGCTAATCCATAGTTGAATCACATTTTCTTTAATGACTTAAAAATACCAATATGATTGTGTTACAAAAAAATCTTTCTAACTAATTGATACCTCATCCTCTTCTGTAGCTTTTTGGACACATACCATTTCGTCTCTTGACAGTGGTACTGATCTCTGTAGGTATACAGTGCAAAACAGGAACTGGTGCCCAAGAGATACAAGTCAGACATTTATCCAACATTAATTTTAAAAAAAGAAAATCACCTGTATCAATAGTTTGAAGCAGTCTAGTGCAACCAAAAGAAAATTTTGCATCTGTTTCGGCGATTGGTCTTTTTTTTCAACATACTAATTGCACAAGTAGTCTACCTCTAAGTTGATTTATGTCTGTGCACAAAAATTATAAACACTACAAGTCATTATAGGGTTAGAACGTATGACTGTTACTGACTGCAAAACATATTCAGTTAGAATGCAGTTAATGAGTTCTTCCTTTGCATTCCAGGTGTGATGTATTTGTCCACTATGTAAATGTTTAGGAGTGGTCAGTCATTTTTATTTTGCTCATAGAGCTAGCACTGATATTTTCTTTTTTCAAGGCTCTTCCAAGTACGAATATGAACCCAGGTACCTTAACGACTCTGACTTACAGGACATCTGCCGTGTTTTATCTTCTGTAGACAGTGTTGATGTATCTGGCTGTGCAGAAGTCAACATAAGAGCTAATCAGACAGAATGCAGTTTTCATTGTTAAACAGATTCCTATAATCAATAGTATCACTTGCTAATCAGTAAAGCATTAAAGAAAGTAGCTTTACTCTACTCAGTTTATATTTGCTTTTAATAAAAATTTGTTGGTATCCGATCCAGAGTGTGAGCCAGCAAATGTGGAGATGGGACAGTAGTTGAGTTATTCTGAGGCTGAGCTGGAGAGGGGAGAAGGAGCAGCTGCCA